>NW_027137106.1:0-187840 GCF_040869045.1 Eurosta solidaginis | reverse complement strand
CTGAAAATGGCCAAAAATGAGATAAGGATGACCAGAAGGCGCTGGCGAACATTATTTTGTGCATTAAATCAACGCAATTAGCCAACGTAAAAGCTTGCAAAATATCAGCGGAAGCCTGGAAGAATCTTCGGGAAGTTCATATGCCCAGCGGACCTTTACAGAAGGTATCTCTGTACAAGAAACTGTTAAGTTGCAGTATGTCTGTAAACCAGTGCATGTCAAACTATTTAACATCGTTCGTCGAAATAGTTGACAAATTAACAGAGGTGAACATAGAGTTGAATGAAGAACTGAATGTTATCATATTGCTGTCCAGCTTACCCGCGGAATATGAGAACTTTGTAGTGGCCATAGAAACGCGAAATGAATTGCCATCATTTAACGCGCTAAAAGTCAAACTTTTGGAGGAAGGTGATAGAAGGGAACAACATCAGTCAAATCAGGGAACGACGCAGCAGGCGATTTTCACGCAAGTAAATGAGACAAATTCGAGTACAAAAAAGAATAATTTTAACGGAAAATGTTATGGGTGCGGAAAGCGCGGGCATACAATGTCTCAGTGCAAAAGAAAGGGTCAACAAAACCACGAACAAAAACACTGTGAACAAGAGCGCGCTAAAAACAACAAACTTTCTTAGGCTGCATATACAGCAAGTAATCAACATGCTTGGTGCTTCGACAGCGGCGCTACATCACACATAACACATGTGACATAAATATGTTTGTCTCGTTAGTCGAACAAAAGGAAAAAGTTGTGTTAGCAGCAGACAACTGCACATACTCGCAAGGTATGGGTACGGTAATAATTACAAAAAATAATTGCAATATAGAGCTGAGAAATGTATTGTTTGTTCCTTCACTCAACATGAACTTCTTTTCAGTAAGCAATGTAATGCAATACAAGAATGTATTGACCTTCAAACACAATTTTGCTGAAGTGAAAGACAAGAGCGGTTTTATGCTAATAAAAGCAAAGCTGACAAATAATTTGTTTATTTTTAACGCGCATAAAGTACCGAGTGCGGCAAAATTACTTAATGCTAATAGTATGATTTGGCACAATCGATATGGCCATATAAATTTCGACAGCATGAGAAAAATTTTGCAAAATGGACTTGTTCGCGGAATTGATGCAAAGACAATAAATACAAAAGCAAATTGCGACACATGCAATAAAACAAAACTAAGTCCAGTGCCATTCCCAAAAACAAATGAAATAAAAACAAAACTAATTTTAGAGTTGGTGCACACTGACGCTTGTGGTCCAATAAATGTAAAATCTGTGGGTGTTACACGGTACTTTTTAACTTTTGTAGACGATTTCTCGTGTATGATTTTTATATACTGCATAAAAGAAAAGAGTGAAGTATTCACCAAATTTAATACCTTTAAAAATATGGTCGAATACCAAACGAAACATAAAATAAAATCTCTCCGAAACGACAAAATACATAACAAGAAGTTCAGTGTAAATGCAAAAGAATATGTGTTTGTCGGGTATTCTTACGTGGCCAAAGCTTACCGTTTGTACGATAGACAAAATAGACAAGTAATAGAAAGGCTTGATGTTAAAATTATTGAAAATGAAAATAATTTGCCAAAAAGCGTAAACAATAGAAATCGCTACGTTTATTATAAGCAATGAAGATAATGCTTGCGAAAACATGGACACAGGTGATGATGAATGTGCGGAATTTGAAAGTTGCGGTGAAGAGGAAGCAAATGACGAAGGTACAATTAACGCAACTGATGAAGAAGAGGCAAGCAATTCAGACTCAGGTAACACAAATTTAAATCGTGGTAGAGGTAGGCCAAAACTTATACACACAGGCAAAGTAGGTCGTCCGCGAAAAGAATACCAAACGTTAAACTATATGCAATTTGGGGACGATTTTGAAACATCTCAGACGGTCAAACAAGGCAAAAATGCTGATGAGTGGGAAAAATCAATGCATAAAGAATACGCTGCATTAGTTGCAAATAAGACATGGTCTATTGTTGATCTCCCTCATGGACAAAAAGCTATTGGTTCAAGATGGGTATACAGAATTAAACGTGATGCAAATGGTGAAATTACAGATTTTAAATCGAGACTAGTAGCAAAAGGGTGTAATCAAAAAGAAGGCGTGAACTACTGGGAAACGTTTTCGCTAGTAATACGCTATGAGACCATACGCATGTTATTAGCTGTTGCCGTTGAAAAAGATTTACATTTGCATCAAATCGATATATCGAATGCATATCTCAACAGTAAATTAACTGAGGAAGTATACATTCGACAGCCAGAAGGTTTCATAGATAAGCAGCAACCAAATAAAGTTTTAAAATTGAATAAAGCCATATACGGCCTAAAGCAATCCGGTCGTAATTGGAACAATACACTCGACAGTTCCCTAAAAAGTTTGGGTTTTAGCCCGTGTAACAGCGAAGCATGCTTGTATGTAAAAAAGATAAATAGCGCATATACTTATATATCGGTCTACGTAGACGATCTAATTATAGCAATCTGCAGTGAGAAAGAGATTGCGGACATTAAAAGTAAGCCATCATCAAATTTTGCATTGCATGATGGAGGAAGCTTGAAGTTCTTTCTCGGTTTCGAAATTATGCGCGAGGGTAAAACAGATGCAATTTCAGTAAGTCAAAAGATATACATAAGCCAGTTATTGTATGTATATGGTATAAACGTCTGTCGTCCAGTCAGTACACCTCTTGAACCTGGCTTTCAAATAAATTGCAGCAATGAAAAATGTGTGAAAGTAGACACCACTAAATACCAGTCGCTGATTGGGTCTCTAATGTATTTAGCCATTTCATCTCGGCCTGATATATTACATGCAGTCAGCGTTTTAGCGCAATGAAATACAGATCCTCACTCCGAACACGAAGCAGGAGCCAAACATATCCTGCGATATTTGTCAAAGACCATCGATTTCAAGATAAAGTACCGTAAGCTAGGTAAAAACATCGAAGGTTGCGCAGATGCAGATTGGGCTAACGATAAACTTACCAGAACGTCATACACAGGATATTCATTTTACTTAGCAGGTGCAGCATTTTCTTGGCAATGTAAAAAGCAAGATGTGGTAGTACTAAGCAGTACAGAAGCCGAATATATTGTTTTGTGTACAGCGGCAAAAGAGGCAGTCTATCTGACATGTTTGTTAAACGAAGTTGGGTGGCATGACAACAATTCAATAACTATAAAGGGTGATAACATTAGCGCTCTACAAATCGCAAAAAATGCAATGAATCATAACCGCACTAAACATATAGACGTTAAATATTATTATATTAGAGAAGTTCTTGCTCGAAATGAAATTAATTTAGAATATGTTAATACAAATAGAGATCGGTGGTATATATATTATATACCCCATATAAACTGTCATTTTTGCCCCTTTTTTACGGCTAGAATCTTCAAAATTCATCAAATTTCATCAAATAGTTACGTTTACGTCATATATTGTTGAAATACGTGATTCGTAGTTATAGTTTTTACATGCAGACCACAAAAAACGTGAAGCTTTGCATCCTCACACAAAGTACCTACCTATTTGTATACTCAGTTTAGCAGAGCTCACAGAGTATATTGACTTTGATTGGATAACGGTCAGTTGTACAGTTATAAAGGAATCGAGATAGATATAGACTTCCATATATCAAATCATCAGTATCGAAAAAAAATTTGATTGAGCCCTGTCCGTCCGTCCGTTAACACGATAACTTGAGTAAATTTTGAGGTATCTTTATGAAATTTGGTATGTATATTCCTGGGCACTCATCTCAGATCGCTTTTTAAAATGAACAATATCGGACTATAACCACGCCCACTTTTCGATATAGAAAGTTTCGAAAAACCGAAAAAGTGCGATAATTCATTACCAAAGATGGATAAAGCGATGAAACTTGGTAGGTGGGTTGAACTTATCACACAGAATAGAAAATTTGTAAAATTTGGACAAGGGTCGTGGCACCGCCCACTTTTAAAAGAAGGTAATTTAAAAAATTTATAAAAGCGTGCAATTACTGGCATATGCTGATGACATTGATATCATCGGCCTAAACACCCGCGCTGTTAGTTCTGCTTACTCCAAGCTGGAAAAAGAAGCGGTAAAGATGGGTTTGATGGTGAATGAGGACAAAACGAAGTACCTGCTGTCATCGAGCAAAGAGTCAGCGCATATGCGCCTTGGCAACCACGCTACTGTTGGCAGCCATAATTTCGAAATAGTAAAAGACTTCGTTTATTTGGGAACCAGCATCAACACTAGCAACACCATCAGCACTGAAATCCAGCGAATAATCAATCTTGCCAATAAATGCTACTTTGGACTAGGTAGGCAATTGAAAAGTAAAGTCCTCTCTCGGCGAACGAAAATCATACTCTACAAGTCACTTATCGTACCCGTCCTACTATATGGGGCAGAAGCATGGACCATGACAACAGCAGATGAAGCGGCTTTGGGAGTGTTTGAGAGAAAAGTTCTTCGAAAGATTTATGGACCTCTACGCGTTGGCGATGGCGAGTACCGAAGAAGATTTAATGATGAGCTGTACGAGCTATACGCAGACATCAACATAGTCCAGCGAATTAAAACGCAGCGGCTGCGCTGGCTAGGCCATGTTATGCGAATGAAAGATGATGCTCCGGCCAAGAAAGTGTTTCTATCGGAACCCGCCTATGGAAGCAGAGGTAGAGGGCGGCCCCCACTCCGTTGGAAGGACCAGGTGGAAAACGATTTAAACTCCCTTGGTGTGACCAATTGGCGCCGGTTGGCGGAGCGAAGGAGCGACTGGCGCGCCTTGTTGGACGGCCATAACCGTTTAGACGGTTAAGCGCCAATTAAGTAAGTAAGTAAGTAAGTAATTTAAAAATTTTGCGAGCTGTAATTTGGCAGTCGTTGAAGATATCATAATGAAATTTGGCAGGAACGTTACTAATATTAATATATGTATTCTTAATGAAAATTAGCAAAATCGGAGAAAAAATTTTTTTAAGTCAAATTTTAACAAAAAATGTAATATCTTTACAGTATATAAGTAACTTATGTCCACATTCAACTCCAGTAATGATATGGTGCAACAAAATACAAAAATAAAAGTAAGTTTAAAAATTTCATTTGTCTAGGATACATTTAATGCCATAAGTCGAACAAAAATTTACCAATAATTGTGAAATTTGGTAGGGGCTTAGATTCTATGACGATAACTGTTTTCTGTGAAAAAGGGCGAAATCGGTTGAAGCCACGCCCAGGTTTTATACACAGTCTACCGTCTGTCCTTCCGCTCGGCCGTAACACGATAGCTTGAGTAAAAATCGATATATCTTTACTAAACTCAGTTCCCGTATTTATCTGAACTTACTTTGTATTGGTATAAAAAATGGCCGAAATTCGACTGTGACCACGCCCACTTTTTCGATATCTAAAATTACGAAAAATGAAAAAAAAAAATGCCATAATTCTATACGAAATACAAAAAAAGGGATGAAACATGGTAATTGGATTGGTTTATTGACGTAAAATATAACTTTAGAAAGAAACTTTGTAAAATGGTTGTGACAACTACCATATTAAGTAGAAGAAAATTAAAAACTTCTGCAGGGCGAAATCAAAAGCCCTTGGAATCTTGGCAGGAATACTATTCGTGGTATTATATATGAGCGATGATGTTCTGGGTCACCCTGGTCCACATTTTGGTCGATATCTCGAAAACGCCTTCACATATACAACTGCCACCACTCCCTTTTAAAACCCTTTATTCCTTTAATTTGATACCCATATCGTACAAACACATTCTAGAGTCACCCCTGTTCCACCTATAGAACTAAGGCCCACTCCCTTTTAAAACCCTTATATAAACCTTTCGTTTGATACCCATATGTACAAACGCATTCTAGAGTCATCCCTGGTCCACCTTTATGGCGATATCATGAAAAGGCGTCCACGTATAGAACTAAGGCCCACGCCCTTTTAAAATACTCATTAACACCTTTCATTTGATACTCATATCGTACAAAAAAATTCTAGAGTCAGCCCTGGTCCACCTTTATGGCCATATCCCTAAATGGCGTCCACCAATAGAACTATGGTCCACTCCCTCTTTAAATACTCTTTAATACCTTCCATTTGATACACATGTCATACAAACACATTCCAGGGTTACCCTAGGTTCATTTTCCTACATGGTGATTTTCCCTTATTTTGTCTCGATAGCTCTAAACTGAGTATGTAATTTTCGGTTACACCCGAACTTAGCCTTCCTTACTTGTTTATTTTATATTTATCTTAAAAATCGTTTAGATATGTTCAAATTTTGCTTACGTGTATAGCATATATTGTTGTCTGAAAAAATCATTGAGATCGGTGGTATATATAGTATATATCTCATACAACCGATTTTTCATATAAGAAACTTTTCGCAATTTCTACCCCATTTTAACAGCTATAAGCTTCAAATTTCACCGATTGCTTACGTATATAGTATATATTGTTGTGTGAACAAATCACAGAGATCGGTGATCGGTGAATTTTTTCCGAAAAGTACGTTTAAAAGCAAATTTAAAAAAAAAAAACAGATCCCAAACGGTCAATTTTTGAAAGAGTTATAGCATTTTGAAAACAAAAACGGTGTTTTTTTAAAAATTCATAACGTATTTTGAGTTGGATGAAAAAATTTTAAAAACTTCTGAAAAACGTCTTTCGTAAGCTAGAAAAAGAAGAAAAACTTTCAGCCAATTCTAAAGGGGTCGGTTTCAAAATTGGTCGAAATGGGATGGAATACCCCATATAGTATATATATATTTTTTTTTGCAATTTCAGCCCCATTTTAACAGCTAGAAGCTTCCAATTTCACCAAATGCTTACGTGTATAGCATATATTGTTGTCTGACAAATTCATTGAGATCGGTGGTAATATACAGGCCCGTCGAGAGGGGGAGAGGATTTCCCCCGGGCCCGGGTTTTCTCAGGGGCCCGCGACTTAGAGGTACTAAGACATTTTTTTAGTTCAGGAGAGTCTTTAGTTATTCCATGTGCAAATTTTAAGCCGAATTTCAAAAGCAACGAATATTGATAATGATTTTTTGCCTGGACCTGAGGAGATAATAAAAACATCTAAAAAAAATGTGTTTCTCAAGTGGCCCGCGATTTAGAGGTACCAAGACATTTTTTTAATTCAGGAGATTCTTTAGTTGTCCCATATGCAAATTTTAAGCCGAATTTCAAAAGCAACGAATATTGATAATGATTTTTTGCCTGGGCCTAAGGAGGCAATAAAAAAATATAAAACAATAATTTGTTTCTCAGAGGGCCCGCGATTTAGTCGTACTGAGAAATTTTTTTTATTCAGGAGAGTCTTTAGTTGTTCCATGTGCAAATTTTAAGCCGAATTTCAAAAGCAACGATTATAGATAATGATTGTTTGCCTGGTCCTGAGGAGACAATAAAACATCGAACAAAAATGTATGTTTACATGAATCCGAAATCGTAAAGTTTTCATGGTGCCACTGATGAAGTTTCATCTTCAAAAAGTCTTCCAACAATACCACAAACTCTGTATCAAAGTCCAGATTATTTAAACGACTTCGATATCGGTACCGTGAATAATAAGTTTTTGCGATATGAATAAGTCAACGAAATAATTCGTCAACGTGATTGTCATGACGAGGCATTTGCTACCTCGTTGTTAAACAGAATCTTGCCAAATGGAGAGAAAGTGGAGCGTGACTGGTTAGTGTGGAGTGCCAGTACAAAATCTATGCCCCTATTACCTTTTACACCTCAACTCTGGTTGGGTTTAAATTTCGCAATTTGGTATTACAGATTATAACTCAACCTGTCAAAAAAATGTCGGTTGAGTTGTCTAGTCTAGCAACTTTTTGTGGCATTACCGTGTACAACCTTGTGTTGGTGTAGTTGTTCTTACAACTGATTACTAGCAGTTGTCTCATATAATTTTCCAGTTGTTTGGGAAAAATGTGACGTTTTGCAAGACGGTTAACCACCTAATTTTTAACAAATATTTTCAAAGTTGGTATCAAAAGACACGTTTCGACCTCCGATTTAAGAATCCGAAAACAAAAATTAAAAATTTAATTTCTAATAAATTTTTAATATAAAAAATTTAATTTCATGTGGTTGTTTAATTTTGCCAGATTTTTTGTACACACTAATGCAGAAAGGCATTGGACCCACCCAGGGTTATTTTTACAAACCGCGGCCAAAGGCCACCAAAGCAGAAAAATGTTCTGCGCAAAAAAACTGTGGAACGGGCCTCATATTTCGGACCATCTTTTGCCATTTTGCGAATTTTTGTAAATATTTTTCGACAGAAATAAAATTTTTAATTTCCGCATTCGAATCCAAAAAACTGAGATCGAAACGCGTCTTTTGATACTACCTTTGATAAGAGTTAGATATTGCACGGGCTCATAAAACGTTACCAAAAAACAAAAAATTTTAATTTAAATGTAGTTAAACCTTTTTTAATCAAACAATAATCAACAATTTTGTACACATTTATAGAAAAAACAACGTTTAAACGAAGGATTACATTGAATAACTTTTTGACCTTATGGGGCGACATTCCGAAGTTGGACGAGGCTGAAATAAGTGAAATTATGCGAACGTGAGTCCCGTTGATACTAATCACTACTCCTGGGAATCGTGTTTTAGAGTAAAATACAATTTTTGCTGTGTGGGTTTTAATCCACTTCGCACAAATATGCTCCTCAATAATACCTAAAACCAGTTCAACACCAAAATCATTTCCACAGCATATTTGATAGCTGCTGTCAGCAAGAAATCGGAGTGTGGCGCATAATTTTAAAATATGAACGCGTATGCGGAAATGGTCCTTAATTTTTTTTAGTAATGAGCAAAATGCTTCCTTTCAAATCTGCAAAATAACTTCATTAGAAGCTCATCATTTGCCACTCAAACATTTTCTTACTTGGTGCTAGGTAGTTCCAAGGGTTTGGAATGATCACGCGAATGTTTTCCGTATTCGCGACATGTCAATCATCAACATTTTCGCCATTATAAAATAGATTTCATATAATATCCGTTTTTCTTTTAATAACAAAATAAATTTTGCAAATGCTTAAATTTCCGCCACAAATTGATCAGCTGTTCATTTATGTGTCAAATCATCACACTCCTAGGTTGGCAACACAAATTCAACTTCAACTGAAACAAGTTGTAATTCGTAATACCAAACAGGAGTTTAGTTGTTTGAAAGTTGAGTTGTTTTAATTACAACCCAACTAAGTTGAGTTGTATACCGTAATAGGGGCACTAATTCAAAAGGAGGCTACAATTGATACACTTATCAATGAACTAATCACTGAAACTCAAAAGTGGAAAGTAATTTTATATAGAATTTTGGACACTATTTTATTTTTGGGTGAAATAGGCCTAGCTTTCAAAGGGAAATCATATATCTTGGTGAACGAAACAATGGACATTTTTTCTAAGATCTCATAAGCCATTATGATCCGATACTTAGAGGTCATTTGGAGAAGGTTTGGATTTCACAATAGCAGCACAAAAGTTTACAAGTTCACTATATCTCCCCAGACATTCAGAACGAGTTTATAGAAATTTGTGCAAGTATGGACAAATTCCTGTCCAATTGCTTCCAGACATTAGAGACGGTTTCTGATCTTAAGGGTAGCAAAACAACAAAAGCACCCAAAAGTCAGAATTCGAATTCTAGGGAAAATTCTGAAAAACTTGGGGTTTACCAAGCCAGCTTACCAAAACTGGCATGTAAGATGTGCAACAGTACCGTGCACACATTACGAAATTACCAAAAATTCCGTAGGTTGTCTACGTCAGGGAAAATAGAGTTTGTAAAAAGCAATAGTTATTGTCTGAATTGGCTCTCGGGTGGACACACCGTGACACGCTGCACTAGTCCATTCAATTGCAGCACGTGCCACGCAAGGCATAACACCTTGCTCCATCTCCCGATAGCACAACCGAAGAGAACTCCTCAAAGGTGGACTCAAAATGCCACCGACAACACTACCTCACAGCAGGCTAAGGCAAGGATGGAGTCTGATAAAAGACAAGATAATGCTAATAACGTCTCTTCGTGTCATGGTAACGCCACTAAAGGGGTGTTATTAGGAACAGCACGTGTTAATATACACTATAATGGAGTAAAATTTTCCGCCAGAGCGCTGATAGACTCTGGGTCCGAATGCTCTTTCATAACAGTAAGACTAAAAAAGCGAATAAACCTCCCATCCCAACGTTTGCATGTGCAAGTGTGAGGAATAAATAATACACCATCTGCACAGGTAAAGGAATCATGTGCGATTACATTAGGTTCGCTTACAGACCCCTTAGTAAGCATCGATACAGTGGTCCTAGTCCTGCCTCAATTAACAAGGGACCTTCCGACTTGCCAAGTTAGCGCAACGACTCGGCAAGCGTTCCCTGATCAGATTTTGGCGGATAAAAGGTTCTTCATTAATGAACCAGTTGACCCCATACTTGGCGGCGACATGTATCCCCAGATAATACTAAACGGTATACGGAAGAACGTTCTAAATACGCTTCTCGCCCAAGAAACCGTCTTCGGATGGATTTTAACCAGTCGTGCAGAAGCACCTCACCCAACTAATACACGGGTGTTTTTTTAAACGAAATTAGCCTAGACAAGCAACTAATTGCTTTCTGGTAAATTAAAAACGTACCTACAAAAAAGGCCCTGACTGAAGATAATGCCTATTGCGAGGCACTATATAAAAACACGACGGAAAGGAATTCAGATGGGAGATATACCGTCGCCCTTCCACTCAAACAAAGCTTTCCAAAACCCCTCTGTTTGGGCCCATCTTTTAGGAGCGTCTGTTCTCAGTTCTATCGAAACGAGACACGCCTAGCCAAGACACCGGCCCTACAGACGGAACACAATAGGGTACTGACAGAATACGTCACGTTAGGGTACATGTCCAAGGTGCACACCGTAGTACCACCACAATCAACTGATTGCTATTTCTTACCGCATCATGCGGTGATCAAAGAAGAAAGCACAACGACTAAAGTAAGGGTCGTATTCAACACGTCGTGCCCGACATCCAATGGGAAAAGCCTGAGCGATGTTCTACACACAGGCCCAGTACTTCAAGCCGACTTAACGATATTACTCCTTCGATGGAGATTTTTTAATTACGTTTTTAACAGCGACATTGAGAAGAGGTACAGGCAAATCTGGGTAAATGAAAATCAAACTCAATACCAACGAATAGTTTTTCGCCTCAAAGCAGAGGACCCTGTCAGCGTGTATGAGCTCAACAGGGTAACCTTTGGGGTCAACTGTGCCCCCTATATAGCGATCAGAACCCTACATCAATTTGCAGATGACGTCGAGGCATCGCTGCCAATCGCAGCGCACATCTTGCGAAACAGTATGTACATCGATGACGTCCTTGCAAGGGGGCATAGCATCGAGGCAGCAATCACTGCTCGCGATGAAATCACAGCTGCATTAAAGTCAGCAGGATTCCCTCTGCGAAAATGGACCTCTAATTGCAGTAGGATACTACAGGGAATACCCAAATCTCACAGGCTTACGGAAGACTTTCTGGAGTTCGAGGACGCATGGTAAAAACCCTAGGCACCCGTTGGAACGCGCATTCCGACTACTTTTATTTCACAGCGAAACCAATCGAAAACCAGGACATCTTAACCAAGAGGGCGATCCTATCTGCCATCGCCAAACTCTTCGACCCTTTATGCTGGCTCGCCCCAGTTTTCAAGTTAGCCAAAATATTAATGCAGAACATTTCGCTGGAGGGGACGGATTGGGATGAACCGGTATCCACAATCACTTTAGATCGGTGGCAAACCTTTATGCAGGAGTACCCCGCCATTAACCGGATTCATATACCTCGGTGGTTGCACTTCACCCCAACCAACGATATAGAAATTCACGGCTTCTGTGACGCGTCCGAAAAAGCCTACGCCGCTACGGTTTACGTGCGAGCTAAGATCAACGATAGGATCTACGTTAGTCTTCTAATGCAAAAACGAGTGTGGCACCAGTAAAAACAATTTCATTACCAATATTGGAGTTATGCGGTGCCGTCTTGCTGGCTGAGACTTTGGAAACTGTGATGGAGAACCTGAACTTAGGCACATTTAAAATTCACCTATGGACAGATTCGACCAACGTCCTAGCATGGATTCGAAAACCGCCTTGTTCCTGGTCAACATTTGTATCTCACAGGGTGACAAAAATCGTGGAAAAGGTAGGAACTAAAGCGTGGCATCATATCGAGTCGGCATCAAATCCAGCGGACTAAGCCAGCAGAGGACTTCCAGCCACGGACCTAGTCGGTAACTCTTTGTGGTGGCAGGGACCTTCTTGGCTGCAAGAAGACAAAGCGAGATGGCCATCTCAAGGCGAACAGGAGTACCACACAAACATCGCAGAAAAACGAGTACAAGTGCATGCAGCAACAAACATCAACAATAGCGAGGATATTCTTGATAGGGTTTCCGATCTATCAAGGGCGTTGCGGGTAATCTCCTACATTATAAGATTTTCGAATAGAACTTATCCAAAAACTAAAGCGTCCTTTAAAGCAGAGCCGCACCAGATTTCGCCTGACGAAATCAAGGCTACGACTAGCCGACTCATAAGGGTATCCCAAACCAACCACTATTCTGAAGAAATAAGCTCTCTGAAAACTAGGAAGCCCATCGCGGCCAAAAGCGAGATCCTCTCGCTAGACCCCTTTATCGACGCAGATAATGTCCTTCGGGTGGGGGGTCGTCTCAACGCATCAAGGGACGTCCCCGTCGACGAGCGTCACCCGATAATCCTCTCTTACGCCTGCCGACTCACCCGTCTCCTAGTCCAGTGTGTCCACACCATTTCCATACATGGCGGAAACCAACTAATTCTGCGGCTCCTACGTACGCAGTATTGGATACCTCGTGTCAAAAACATGATCCGGTCCATCATTAACAACTGTAAGGCCTGTACGCTATTCCGAAAACGTTCCCCGACGCAACTCATGGGAATTCTCCCTGCGGAACGCACTACCTTTTCTCGGGCATTTACCAACACCGGGGTGGATTTTGCCGGACCGGTTGACATCAAATCTTAAAGCGGACGAGGATGCCGCATGTCAAAGGGTTGCGTCTGCCTCTTTGTCTGCTTTGCAACCAAGTGTATTCACTTGGAAGCTACTAGTGACCTCAGTACTGCCGCATTCCTGGCAGCTTTCGATAGGTTTGTTGCTCGGCGCGGATGTCCAAAGAAAATTTACTCCGACATCGGAACCAACTTTCTCGGAGCCTCCAGAGCTCTCCGCTCAGAACTCAAAGCTTTCCTGGCGGACGCTCGCAACCAAACTCTATCCAATTACAGCCAGCAAAATCTGGCATGGCATTTCATATCACCAGGAGCTCCTCACATGTGCGGGCTATGGGAGGCAGGGGTCAAAAGCTTCAAGAACCACTTCAAGAAGATCACTTTAGATCACAAATTTACCCTTGAAGATTTCAGCACCCTACTTTGTCGAATCGAGTCCTGTCTCAATTCTCGACCGTTAAGCCCCTCTTCCAACGAGCCGTCTAACTTAGAGCCACTTACTCCAGGACATTTCCTCGTTGGAGGGCACCTATTAGCGCCACCCGAGAACGACTTCAACGAGAATCGCGCTTCACTCGTCAATCTATGGCAGAAACTTAAGGCGCTGCATCAAACCTTCTGCAAACGGTGGAAAATTGAGTATGTCTCCGAATTGCAGAAGCGCCTTAAGTGGAAGCATCCACAATCAAACCTCAAACAGGGGGACCTAGTCGTCATTAAGGAGGATAATCTGCCCCCGAAAGAATGGAGACTGGGTCGGATAGCCAACCTTCACAATGGCCCCGTTAACCGAGTTCGAGTCGTCGAACTGGATACGGCAAGGGGACAAACCACCAGACCAATCACGAAATTGGTCCTACTACCACCCTAAAGTGAGGGTGAGGGAGACTTGTAACTCCCACCCGTTATAACAAACCGCATAACACAGCTCTCGTTCACCCCCAACGAGGCCAACAACCCGCTTAACCCAGCTCTCGTTCACACCGAACGAGGCCAACAACCCGTATAACCCAGCTCTCGTTCACCCCGAACGAGGCCAACGGAATCCTAACGCAGGCCCACTATCTGACACAGAATTCCAGCCCTAGGCTGTACTACTAATACAATTCAATCTTAATGCGTTAAAGCCCAACAAACCTTTCTGTAATGTTTTTCGAAATAACTTCAAGTTTATAATAGAAACGAAGTGAAAACGTTTTCAATATTAACAATAATTTTAATCTTCTTCAATAATCATTTCGCAAGCGCCGAGACCGAATACTTGTTCATGATTTAGTTTTCTAAATAAAAATCAAATGTATTGCTTTTAAAACAAAAACAAAAAAAAAATTATGTAACCATATATTTTTTAGCTTCGAACGAACGTGTCATTTCGATTATTTCACGTTTTCCTTCAAACGGTTTGTAAACGAAAGAGCACCGTTTGTAAGCTTCATATCTATCTCCACACATATATGTATAAGCACAAATATAGCACTATCTATATATATATGACTATGCGAACATATACGGCTTACCAGCCGACAAATTCCAAGTAGACATCATATCCCAAAATGATTAAAACATTCAAAGGTAATTTCGGTTCAAAAGTTAATTTATTGTCAAAAAAAAACCGCATTCTGATTCATATCTCAGACCAAATAAAATCTTCAATGAGAAGTAAAACTTCAACACGTACAATATTCATTAAGCAGTCAACCAAGATTATCAGGGAAGAATCAGAAAGCTAAATGGAAAACGATTAAAAAACTGTTGATCACCCAAAACATATTTGATTCACAAAAATATAAAAAAATTATTGTATAACTATACACAGTTTTAATCATCAAAGGTAAGAATATTTCATTATTCACTCCCACCCAGCATTTTTTGAAATTATTAATCATATTAGAGTCTTTGCCGAGTCTCCATCATGATCAAAATGAGCATATATGCTCATTTTCTGATCAGAAAAGACTCCCTCGTCGGGAGAAAATGGTACCCTACGCGCGACTACACTTGGTGAGCCTCTTTAACCTATATTTCTAATCAGTATTTCGTCTTTTTCGAGTCATATTTACCATCATTAATGAGTCTTGTGGGAATAATTTTTAAGTGTGTTTTAAAGCTTTTGCGATTCTTTCTCGAGACATTTAAGAGTCTATTTGTAATCTTATTTTAATCAATTTTTGTGATCGCGTTACATTTTGTTGTTGCTTTTTCAATAAATCATATTTCACTCATAAGAGGGAGTCGATTTCGAATCTTTTGATCGCAGAATTGCTTAAACAGTTTTTAGTCGTCAAAAGGAGTCGAAAATGTCTCATTGTGGTGATTAATACTTTAATCAATCTTCCATATGCTATTTAATCATCGAGATGCTGAGTAGGTTGGCATTGTGAAACATTTTTTTTTCAGTTCTCCATTAACAACGGTAACGAATTTTGACGTACTAATACGAGGTACATTGGAAGGAATTTGTTACATTAAATGGAGATTAGGAGGCCGTAAACGATATCTTTTCTTCACACAAAGACTACATGGTTAACGCAAAGTACCAGTGTTCATTCGAGGCAATGACCAACACCTACAATAGCAACTAAACACAATGACCCAAACCGGTGACACCTAAACAGCACGGACAGTTTTCATTTACCTTTGAATCCAATGCTGGGGCTATACTTTCACGTCGGGAAAGCACATGCAATTGTGTGTCCACTTTTCAGCCATCACACGCCATGCTATGTACCATATGCCAATCACCTCTCACTGAAATAAGCAGTCAAAAAGTGCGGGAAATACGATTTCATAGCGAACATACACACATACACAGAATTTGCTTTTTATATTCTTATGGTTAAATCGATTTGGGATTTCAAAATCAACTAACCATCATCTCTCCGTCCTGTATCTTTCCTAAAACTTTCATGGCAATCTTTCTATCCGTTTTCGAGTTATGGAGTGACAATCTAAATGTACACTTCTTTTTATATATATAGATATCTCATACAACCGATTGTTGAAATAAGAAACTTTGCGCAATTTCTGCCCCATTTTATCAGCTAGAAGCTTAAAATTTCACCAATTGCTTACGTATATAGCGTATACTGTTGTCTGAAGAAATCATAGAGATCGGTGGTATATATAGTATATGTCTCATACAACCAATTGCTTAAATATATAGTATATATTGTTGTGTGAAAAAATCATAGAGATCGGTGATATATATAATATATTGTAACGAATGTTAGCAGCACTGAGCGATGCTATCGTCTCTAAGCCAATGCTAAGCAGTGACGTGAATTCACATCCATAGATCAATCACTATGTATCTACATAAACGAAACAATAATTGCGTCTACACATATGTACCATGTACGTATACGAGCAGCGGAGAGTCAATGCACAAACACATGCATATATCTGAGATACTCCTGAAAATATGCAATGAGAAAAACTATAAGATTGTTCTGTCGGTTATCAAATAAATATAGGTTTTGAATAAATGTTTATTAACCCTTGCAAATATTATATTATATAGTTTATTAAATATAATTTGTAGTAATCATTTAAATTGTACAGTTTGTTAAAACGGAAAATAAGTGGTAGTTATAATTAAATTCTTACTTGTGTGGTGCTTTGTGATGTCCGCGTATCGACTTCTTTAGTCAAACTCTAAACACTGACTGTATTATCAAACGTCGGTTTTCTTTTTCATTTCAAAATTAAGAGTTGCCTATTTATTGTTGCACGGTTGCATATTTATGTCTGGGTTGCTGGTGCGTAAGGGTTGTATGTCTCCGTAGGTCCGTCCACTCCTGGTACGTCTCTTATCCGTTCCTACATTCGGCCGTCCTGACAGTCGTTCGTCCCCGAACGACGCGTGCCACTTTTTCATGAACTCCGCTACCGTCGTCGTCCGGTTCGGCCCTTCATGCTCACCTAACTTCTCAACGTCATACCGACCGTGGTTCAACTTACGTATTACTTTGTACGGCCCTAAAAACTTTTTCTTAATTTTCAGCGCGGGACCATATTGGGTTCGTTTTATAGCTACTAGCTCATTCTCTTCGTACGTTTGCTCAGCTTTTCTTTTTGCATTGAAAGTTTTCCGATTTTCCTCTTGAATGGCTTTTATGTTGTTTCTAGCTGTTTCCCTAATTTGATCGCGTTCTGTTTCCAGCTGAATAGCTGCGTCTTCCACAATAAGCTCACTTAAATCTATATGCTTTTCTAAACGCATATTCAACCCTGTTAACAACTTAAAAGGGGATACCTTCGTGCTACGACTGGGATAGTTATTTAAAAACTGTTGTACATTTGCAATGTTTTTATACCATTGCTCCGGATTGTTCAAGGAAAGTTTCGTCAACATTGGGATTACGGTTCGATGGATGCGCTCCACTTGCCCGTTTCCCCTCGGAACTCCTGTTGCTGTATACAAGTGTTGTATACCCTGCTCATTACAATAATCTTTAAAAGCTTGCGAGGTGAAAGCTGCACCTCTGTCGGTTATCAGTCTTTTTGGGTTTCCGAAAATAGCGGCTTGTTTGGTTAACCTATCAATTACTGCTGATGCTCCTGTATCTTTTGTGGGGTATAACCAAACAAATTTGGAGAATGCATCTACAACTGCTAAAATATTATTATAACATTTTGTGGTGGCTGTCAGCGGTCCTAAATGATCTAAATGGTAAGTGCATAACGGATGATCATCTTTGGGGATTGGCGAAAGAAACCCTTCTTTTCTGCCCATCTTCGCGTTTCCCACAATGCACTCTACGCAACTGCTTATTATTTTTGCTACTTTCTGACTTAACTGCGGAATATAGTATGATCTCTCTATTAACTCCTGTGTTTTGCGCGCAGCATAATGTCCCTGCCTGTGTATGGTTTTGATTATATCTTCTTCCATTTGACTAGGGACTACGACAAGTTCCTCGGAAGGATTTTTGCATAAAATTCCATGAGATATGTAAAAATCTTCATAGTTTCCCTTTTCTAAAATAGTCCTAACTGCTTTTGTCCAGTCATCATTCAACTGGGCTTGTAATAATCGATGTCTCAACGTGTCTTCCATTTGTAAGCAATGCATTCTACTTAATGCATCTACGTGTCTCATCTGTGTTCCAGATCTGTGCACAATTTGGTAATCAAATTCTTGCAAGAAGAGGGCCCATCTAGCTATCCTAGGTGGTACATCTTCCTTGCGCATCGTAAGTGCGAAAGCATTACACTCTGTAATGATTGTAAACTTGACACCTTTTAAATAAACTCAAACTCTCCATTTTTTTAGTGCAGCAATGACTGCCAACACTTCCAGCTCATACGAGCTATACTTTTCTTCTGCCTGACTTGTTTTCCTACTTAAAAACTGTACTGGATGGAAAATTTGATCCTCACTCCATTTTTGCATGAAGATCGCTCCATACCCAAATTTCGATGCGTCCGTGTGGATCTCTGTCTCAGCGTTTGGATTGTACAACCGAAGAACCGGTGAAGTCGTCAAAGAACTTTTTAAATTTAAATGTTAAAATGTTTCCTTTTTTCAACAAATCGGATAAAGGTTTTGCCAACAATGCATATCTATTAATGAACTTTCTAAAATATGAAGTTAATCCAAGGAATCTTTCGACACCTTTTCTGTCGTTCGGCATTGGATACTGCTCGATTGCCTGGATCTTTTCTTCAGATGGCTTAATCGTACAAACGTGGTCCTCGAAGCTAGAGACGCCACCATAGATGTTGAGGTCCGACATCTAGATGCCTTATTAGCTGATTTGAAGTTGATCAGGAACCAATGGGAAACAATTTTAAACGAATATTATTAAATTGAATATCTCGCCAAAGTTTTCGGACATTCGAAAGAGAAAAAGACGTTTTGAAGATCATGGAAATGAGATGATTACGGATGATCCAGAGTCTGATTTTAAAAACAATACATTCTCGGTGATCATCGATTCGTTAATCACTGGCATTACTGAACGATATGCAGCTATGAGAAATTTAAACGAGACGTTTTCCTTTTTTTGACAATTTGAAGACATGGATGAAACTATGGTTCGGGCGAGCGCAGCAAAATTTGTCGAAAAATACAATTGGACATTTCTCAAAGCTTAGAATGCCGCTTGAATCGCATTTACGGAGCAAATTTTGATAAAGGTCTGTCACTATTGGAATTGCTAAATTCTATATACATACGTTCAAAATCTGTATACGATTTTCCCCAACTTTTCTGTTGCTTTACGTATCTTTTCCACTATAGCTGTCACTGTAACTAGTGCAGAACGTTCCTTCAGCGTCCTTTCAAGAATCAAAAACTTTCATAGATCGTGTTCATCTCAAGAGCGAGTTTCAGGACTTGCCACGCTTTGTGTTGAATCCGTTTTGGCAAGACAGTTAAATTTTGATATTGTTATAAAAATTTTGCACCGAAAAAAGCAAGTAAAGCTATTCTTTGATATCCGAACTTTCTATATTGAATAATTAAAATTTATAATCATCATTAAATTTATCAGAGATATATTAAAATGTTACCAAATAACTAGAACAGATTATTTGAGAGAATAGGTGGCTGCCAATAGAGAATTTCATTTCTACGTTACAATAAAATAGTATAAATAGTAAATATTCTGTGTTAATTTTATTGTCAGCCCTTAGTCCAAAAATCATTTAGTTGATGTGGCAAAAATCTTGTTTGATGTAATCCATCAATAATGATTAATGAATGAGACGTCATTAATTCAAGTTAATCAAATGTATTAGTGAATTTTTTATAGGGGGCCCGTAAGTTGTTTAGTCCCGGGCCCGGATTTTCTCTCTACGGCCCTGGTAACATAGTATATATCTCATACAACCGATTGTTCAGATAAGAAACTTTGTGCAATTTCTGCCCCATTTTAACAGCTAGAAGCTTCAAATTTCACCAAATGCTTACGTATATAGCATATATTATTGTCTGAAAAAATCATAGAGATCGGTGGTATATATATTACATACCCCACATAAACTGTAATTTTTGCCCCTTTTTTACGGCTAAAAGCTTTAAAATTCATCTAATTTCATCAAATAGTTACGTTTACGTCATATATTGTTGAAACACGTGATTCGTAGTCATAGTTTTTACATGCAGACCACACAAAAACGTGAAGCTTTGCATCCTCACACAAAGTACCTACCTATTTTTATATTATGATATATTAACTTTGATTGGATAACGGCTGGTTGTACAGGTATAAAGGAATCGAGATAGATATATACTTTCATATATCAAAATCATCAGTATCGAAAAAAAATTTGATTGCGCCATGTCCGTCCATCCGTCCGTCCGTTAACACGATAACTTAAGTAAATTTTGAGGTATCTTTATGAAATTTGGTATGTAGGTTCCTGGCCACCCATCTCAGATCGCTATTTAAAATGAACAATATCGGACTATAACCACGCCCACTTTTTCGATATCGAAAATTTCGAAAAACCGAAAAAGTGCGATAATTCATTACCACAGACGGATAAAACGATGAAACTTGGTAGGTGGGTTGAACTTATGACGCAGAATAGAAAATTAGTAAAATTTTTGACAAGGCGCGTGGCACCGCCCACTTTTAAAAGAAGGTAATTTAAAAATTTTGCAAGCTGTAATTTGGCAGTCGTTGAAGATATCATAATGAAATTTGGCAGGAACGTTGCTACTATTACTATATGTATGTGTTAAGGCCACCAGCCTAAATATTTCGGACCACCCTAACGCGCACATTAGTTATTTTATTATTAATACCGGTAACGGCTAACACCAGCCGAGAGCTAACTTTGAAGGGGAAAAACTCAACGAAAGTTAGCTATCGACAGGTGCCGCGGACTTTTTCGCGGTCTTGACTCCTTCTTCTATTTTGGAACGTCCACGGACCAGCAGATATCCCCAGATGAGTAATATAAACCAACCATTTTCCACATATTCCATTTTTACTAATTTGAGATTTTCATTGTAATTAATATTTCCAATTAATAATTTTCATAAATGTGATTTCTATCTGTGTTTCACATCACTAGGTATACACATTAAATCCTCGTCGGGATTTCTATCTGTGGTTCAAATTTCTAGGTTACACACATTAAATCCACAGGATTTCGATTTGTCTTTCAAATCTCGAGGTTGACACACTATATCCACATCGGGATTACTATCTGCGTTTTAAAACCTTTTTTAGACACGCCAAATTTTTGGATAATATTTCTATCTGTGTCCAACACACTAGTTATAAAAAAAAAAAAACATTAAATACTTGCAGACGATTCTCTTCTCTGCATTGCACATCACTGTAGACACATTAATTCCTCGTCAGGATTTCTATATGTGTTTAATATCACCTGATACACATTAAAACCTCTTCAGGATTTCTATCTGTGCTGCATATCACTACATACACAATAAATCCTCCTCAGGATTTAAATCTGTATTATATCACTTTATACACACTAAATCCTCGTCATGATTTCTATCTGTGGTTTACATAATTAAATCCTAGTGAGGATCTCTATCAGTGTTTTATATCACTGTTAATACATTATTCACACCAGGATTTCTATACAGCACAATCACAGCATTTTGATAGCTGGACTACGTTCAGAAAACAAAACAAGCTTATAATTTTTTCTGCGGTTGAATACACACCAACGCCACTAAGTCTTTTGCCTCCAATCTCGAACCCTTTGAAGAAACAAGATATTCAAATTAATAAAAATCAATGGAGACTTATATTATATTGGCCTATTCCATAGTCGAGTTTGAGCAAGATTTCAACTCCATCCCGGCCGAATCCCGGAAAACGCTCACCCTTGCACTACTGCAAGAAGAGCTGAGGGCGCTATGAAAGAAAACCAAGTCTGCATACGAAAGTCTTCTCTCAATAGTGATATGTCCAAGGACGACCTAAGTGCGCTCAGGAAGAAGAATAAAATCTGCTTCGCATGCTACTTGCAATGCATATCTGCTGTGGCGGCTGAAGTCGAAGCTATCACCCCACAGCCAGCAAAAGATGAAGCAAAGGATGAAGACTCTTCGCGCCGTGGAAATAAAATGCGGCTGCCGCTTTGCGACACCGATGTATTTAAAGGCGACTACCTTTCTTGGCCGGCCTTTAGAGATATGTTCACGGCCATTTACATCCACAATACCGATCTGAAAGATGTCGAGAAATTATATTATCTGAAACAAAAAACGCAAGGAGAGGAAAAAGGAATAGTGGGCAGGGGTTTGCAACCGCCTGGAAAAACTTAAGCGACATATATGAAAATAAACGTATCCTAGTAAACACTCAACATAAACTCTTATTTAATCTGACGGCAGTCGAACAGGAGTGTGGAACCTCAATCAAAAAATTGCAACGGGAGATAAACAATTGCATCTCTGTGCTACAATGTCATATTATTAACATCACAAATTGGGATACAATCATAACCTACTTATGCTCCACAAAACTCCCTGAATCTACATTGGCTTTTTGGGAACAGACCGTAGAACGAAAAACAGATATCCCGAAATGGGAGGATATGAACAAATTCCCGTCCAATCGCTTCCAGACATTAGAGACGGTTTCTGATCTTAGGGGTAACAAAATAACAAAAGCACCTAAAATTCAGAATTCGAATTCTAGGGAAAATTCTGGAAAGCTTGGGGTTTACCAAGCCATTGTCCCAAAACTGGCATGTAAGATGTGCAACAGTACCGGGAACAAATTACGAAATTACCAAAAATTCCTTAGGTTGTCTACGTCAGGGAAAATAGAGTTTGTAAAAAGCAATAGTTATTGTCTGAATTGTCTCTCGGGTGGACACACCGTGACACGCTGCACTAGTCCATTCAATTGCAGCACGTGCCACGCAAGGCACAACACCTTGCTCCATCTCCCGATAGCACAACCGAAGAGAACTCCTCAAAGGTGGACTCAAAATGCCACCGACAACACAACCTCACAGCAGGCTAAGGCAAGGATGGAGTCTGATAAAAGGCAAGATAATGCTAATAACGTCTCTTCGTGTCATGGTAACACCACTAAAGGGGTGTTATTAGGAACAGCACGTGTTAATATACACTATATGGAGTAAAATTTTCCGCCAGAGCGCTGATAGACTCTGGGTCCGAATGCTCTTTCATTACAGAAAGACTAAAAAAGCGAATAAACTTCCCATCCAAACGTTTGCATGTGCAAGTTTGAGGAATAAATAATACACCATCTGCACAGGTAAAGGAATCATGTGCGATTACATTAGGTTCGCTTACAGACCCCTTAGTAAGCATCGATACAGTGGTCCTAGTCCTGCCTCAATTAACAAGGGACCTTCCGACTTGCCAAGTTAGCGCAACGACCCGGCAAGCGTTCCCTGTTCTGATTTTGGCGGATAAGAGGTTCTTCATTAATGAACCAGTTGACCTCATACTTGGCGGCAACATTTATCCCCAGATAATACCAAACGGTATACGGAAGAACGTTCTAAATACGCTTCTCGCACAAGAAACCGTCTTCGGATGGATTTTAACCGGTCGTGCAGAAGCACCTCACCCAACTAATACACGGGTGTACTTTTTTAACGAAATTAGCCTAGACAAGCAACTAACCGCTTTCTGGGAAATTAAAAACGTACCTACAAAAAAAGCCCTGACTGAAGATAATGCCTATTGCGAGGCACTATATAAAAACACGACGGAAAGGAATTCATATGGGAGATATACCGTCGCCCTTCCATTCAAACAAAGCTTCCCAAAACCCCTCTGGTTGGGCCCAACTTTTAGGAGAGTCTGCTCACAGTTCTATCGGAACGAGACACGTCTAGCCAAGACACCGGCCCTACAGACGGAATACAATAGTGTAGTGACAGAATACGTCACGTTAGGGTACATGTCCAAGGTGCACAACGTAGTACCACCACAATCAACTGATTTCTATTTCTTACCGCATTATGCGGTGATCAAAGAAGAAAGCACAACGACTAAAGTAAGGGTACGAACGCGTCGTGCCCGACATCCAATGGCAAAAGCCTGAGCGATGTTCTACACACAGGCCCAGTACTTCAAGTCGGCTCAACGATATTACTCCTTCGATGGAGATTTTTTAATTACATTTTTAACAGCGACATTGAGAAGAGGTACAGGCAAATCTGGGTAAAGGAAAATCAAACTCAATACCAACGAATAGTTTTTCGCCTCAAAGCAGAGGACCCTGTCAGCGTGTATGAGCTCAACACGGTAACCTTTGGGGTCAACTGTGCCCCCTATATAGCGATCAGAACCCTACATCAATTTGCAGATGACGTCGAGGCATCGCTGCCAATCGCAGCGCACATCTTGCGAAACAGTATGTACGTCGATGACGTCCTTGCAAGGGGGCATAGCATCGAGGCAGCAATTACTGCTCGCGATGAAATCACAGCTGCATTAAAGTCAGCAGGATTCCCTCTGCGAAAATGGGCCTCTAATTGCAGTAGGATACTACAGGGAATACCCAAATCTCACAGGCTTACGGAAGACTTTCTGGAGTTCGAGGACGCAAGCATGGTAAAAACCCTAGGCACCCGTTGGAACGCGCATTCCGACTACTTTTATTTCACAGCGAAACCAATCGAAAACCAGGACATCTTAACCAAGAGGGCGATCCTATCTGCCATCGCCAAACTCTTCGACCCTTTATGCTGGCTCGCCCCAGTTTTCATCGTAGCCAAGATATTAATGCAGAACATTTGGCTGGAGGGGACGGATTGGGATGAACCGGTATCCACAATCACTCTAGATCGGTGGCAAACCTTTATGCAGGAGTACCCCGCTATTAACCGGATTCATCTACCTCGTGGTTGCACTTCACCCCAACCAACGATATAGAAATTCACGGCTTCTGTGACGCGTCCGAAAAAGCCTACGCCGCTACGGTTTACGTGCGAGCTAAGATCAACGATAGGATCTACGTTAGTCTTCTAATGAAAAACGAGGGTGTCACCAGTAAAAATAATTTCATTACCAAGATTGGAGTTATGCGGTGCCGTCTTGCTGGCTGAGACTTTGGAAACTGTGATGGAGAACGTGAACTTAGGCACATTTAACATTCACCTATGGACCATCGTCCTAGCATGGATTCGAAAACCGCCTTGTTCCTGGTCAACATTTGTAGCTCACAGGGTGACAAAAATCGTGGAGAAGGTAGGAACTAAAGCGTGGCATCATGTCGAGTCGGCATCAAATCCAGCGGACTTAGCCAGCAGAGGACTTCCAGCCACGGACCTAGTCGGTAACTCTTTGTGGTGGCAGGGATCTTCTTGGCTACAAGAAGGCAAAGCGAGATGGCTATCTCAAGGCGAACAGGAGCACCACACAAACATCGCAGAAAAACGAGTACAAGTGCATGCAGCAACAAACATCAACAATAGCGAGGATATTCTTGATAGGGTTTCCGATCTATCAAGGGCGTTGCGGGTAATCTCCTACATTATAAGATTTTCGAATAGAACTTATCCAAAAACTAAAGCGTCCTTTAAAGCAGAGCCGCACCAGATTTCGCCTGACGAAATCAAGGCTACGACTAGCCGCCTCATAAGGGTATCCCAAACCAACCACTATTCTGAAGAAATAAGCTCTCTGAAAACTAGGAAGCCCATCGCGGCCAAAAGCGAGATCCTCTCGCTAGACCCCTTTATCGACGAAGATAATGTCCTTCGGGTGGGGGGTCGTCTCAACGCATCAAGGGACGTCCCCGTCGACGAGCGTCACCCGATAACCCTCTCTTACGCCTGCCGACTCACCCGTCTCCTAGTCCAGTTTGTCCACACCATTTCCATACATGGCGGAAACCAACTAATGCTGCGGCGCCTACGCACGCAGTATTGTATACCTCGGGTCAAAACATGTTCCGGTCCATCATTCACAACTGTAAGGCCTGTACGCTATTCCGCAAACGTTCCCCGACGCAACTCATGGGAATTCTCCCTGCGGAACGCACTACCTTTTCACGGGCATTTACCAACACCGGAGTGGATTTTGCCGGACCGGTTGACATCAAATCTTACAGCGGATGAGGATACCGCATGTCAAAGGGTTGCGTCTGCCTCTTTGTCTACTTTGCAACCAAGCGTATTCACTTGGAAGCTACTAGTGACCTCAGTACTGCCGCATTCCTGGCAGCTTTCGAGAGGTTTGTTGCTCGGCGAGGATGTTTAAAGAAAATTTACTCCGACAACGGAACCAACTTTCTCGGAGCCTCCAGAGCTCTCCTCTCAGAACTCAAAGCTTTCCTGGCGGACGCCCGCAACCAAACTCTATCCAATTACAGCCACCAAAACCTGACATGGCATTTCATATCACCAGCAACTCCTCACATGGGCGGGCTATGGGAGGCAGGGGTCAAAAGTTTCAAGAACCACTTCAAGAAGATCACTTTGGATCACAAATTTACCCTTGAAGAGTTCAGCACCCTACTTTGTTGAATCGAGTCCTGTCTCAATTCTCGACCGTTAAGCCCCTCCTCCAACGAGCCGTCTAACTTGGAGCCACTTACTCCAGGACATTTCCTCGTTGGAGGGCACCTATTAGCGCCACCCGAGATCGACGTCAGCGAGAATCGCGCTTCACTCGTCAATCGATGGCAGAAACTTAAGGCGCTGCATCAAACCTTCTGCAAACGGTGGAAAACTGGGTATCTCTCCGAATTGCAAACGCGCCTTAAGTGGAAGCATCCACAATCAAACCTAAAACAGGGGGGCCTAGTCGTCATTAAGGAGGATAATCTGCCCCCGAAAGAATGGAGACTGGGTCGGATAGCCAACCTTCACAATGGCCCCGTTAACCGAGTTCGAGTTGTCGAACTGGATACGGCAAGGGGACAAACCACCAGACCAATCACGAAATTGGTCCTACTACCACCCTAAAGTGAGGGTGAGGGAGACTTGTAACTCCCACCCGTTATAACAAACCGCGTAACCCAGCTCTCGTTCACCACGAACGAGGCCAACAACCCGCTTAACCCAGCTCTCGTTCACACCGAACGAGGCCAATAACCCGTACAACCCAGCTCTCGTTCACCCCGAACGAGGCCAATGGAATCCTAACGCAGGTCCACTATCTGACACAGAATACCAGCCCTATGCTGTACTACTAATGCAATTCAATCTTAATGCGTTAAAGCCCAACAAACCTTTCTTTAATGTTTTTCGAAATAACTTCAAGTTTATAATAGAAACGAAGTGAAAACGTTTTCAATATTAACAATAATTTTAATCTTCTTCAATAATCATTTCGCAAGCGCCGAGACCGAATACTTGTTCATGATTTAGTTTTCTAAATAAAAATCAAATGTATTGCTTTAAAAAAAAAAAAAATTATGTAAGCATACATTTTTTAGCTTCGAACGAACGTGTCATTTCGATTATTTTACGTTTTCCTTCAAACGTTTTGTAAACGAAAGAGCACCGTTTGTAAGCTTCATATCTATCTCCACACATATATGTATAAGCACAAATATATAGGACTATCTATACATATGACTATGCGAACATATACGGCTTCCCAGACGACAAATTTCAAGTAGACATCATATCCCAAAATGATTAAAACATTCACATTCAAAGGTAATTTCGGTTCAAAAGTTAATTTATTGTCAAAAAAAAAACCGCATTCTGATTCATATCTCAGACCAAATAAAATCTTCAATGAGAAGTAAAACTTCAACACGTAGAATATTCATTAATCAGTCAACCAAGATTATCAGGGAAGAATCAGAAAGCTAAATGGAAAATGATTAAAAAACTGTTGATCACCCAAAAAATATTAGATTCACAAAAATATGAAAAAATTATTGAATAACTATACTCAGTTTTAATCATCAAAGGTAAGAATATTAGATTATTCACTTCCACCCAGCATTTTTTGAAATTATTAATCATATTAGAGTCTTTTTCGAGTCTCCACCATAATCAAAATAAGCATATATGCTCATTTTCTGATCAGAAAAGACTCCCTCGTCGGGAGAAAATGGTACCTACGCGCGACTACACTTGGTGGGCCTCTTTAACCTATATTTCTAATCAGTATTTCGCCTTTTTCGAGTCATATTTACCATCATTAATGAGTCTTGTGGGAATAATTTTTAAGTGTGTTTTAAAGCTTTTGCGATTCTTTCTTGAGACATTTAAGAGTCTATTTGTAATCTTATTTTAATCAATTTTTGTGATCGCGTTACATTTTGTTGTTGCTTTTTCAATAAATCATATTTCACTCATAAGAGGGAGTCGATTTCGAATCTTCTTTTGATCGCAGAATTGCTTAAACAGTTTTTAGTCGTCAAAAGGAGTCGAAAATGTCTCATTGTGGTGATTAATACTTTAATCAATCTTCCATATGCTATTTAATCATCGAGATGCTCAGTAGGTTGGCACTGTGAAACATATTTTTTCAGTTCTCCATTAACAACGGTAACGAATTTTGACGTACTAATACGAGGTACATTGGGAGGAATCTGTTACATTAAATGGGGATTAGGAGGCCGTAAACGATATATTTTCTTCACACAAAGACTACATGGTTAACGCAAAGTACCAGTGTTCATTCGAGGCAATGACCAACACCTACAATAGCAACTAAACACAATTCCCCTTTTTCCCCACCTTAACTGCCCTAACGTTAAGGTATCAGCACTGAAGAAACGGTAGAAGGGACAACCATTGGTCACAATATATAACTTTATTAAACCCAAACCGGTGACACCTAAACAGCACGGACAGTTTTCATTTACCTTTGAATCCAATTCACGTCGGGAAAGCACATGCAATTGTGTGTCCACATTTCAGCCATCACACGCCATGCTATGTACCATATGCCAATCACCTCTCACTGAAATAAGCAGTCAAAAAGAAAAAAAATTTCTCAACAGTTCCGAACAAATAACTTGAGGAAAACAAATTTTTAATTTACCTTGAAAACTATACAAAATGTCTCGAACGTATTTGCAACCCAAGCTCTGCATGCATATCCTTCCAATTCTTATTTATGCCAGCAATCCTGACATATGCTGCTGATTTGCGACAACAGCTCGTTGGGCCTCTGCTTCGGAGTATCAAGTGGTGAGCGTGCCTCCTTGTTACAGATTTTCTTGTAATCTACTGATCCATTCCAGAGTCCGACTGGAGTAGACGATTTAATTCGCGTTCACCCATATCCTCTTGTGTTTGGGCACTGGTCTACCACAAGCACCGAACAGCTTGGCAGGCCAACTGAACCAAACTGCAATTATGCACAGTTGAGAAATAATGAGTTTTGTTGGTAAAAGTAATAACCTAATATACAATTATCGAAACCCCCTTATACTTACTGTCTAATGTGCAAGCAAATGTTGAGCCATTGGCTGTTTTAACGGAGACTGTATTTTAGGTCTTGTTTTAATGTAAGAGCTTTTCCGCAGTCCCGCAGCCATACAACGTAGGCTTCAGGGACATATTTATGAAAATATCATTATGTGGCGGTGGAGAACTCTCAGTTCCCAAATCGTTGCACAGCGGGAGGGACTGGTAATACTTATATTCCAGCTTTACAAAAGGTTTCACCTGACACATTTATATTAGGAAACTGTTTGTACGAAAGCTCCTCTTAGCTTCATTAAAGAAGAACACCAAGTTTACGCACAGAAGAATTTAAAATAAAATTTGGTTAAAGCGTATATTAGTCAGCACGCAATTGCAAATTCTTTTTAATTTAAAGAAAGTAGAGAGTGAGTGTGGGAGCGCGTTAAAGAAATTACATAGCGATATAAACAATTGTCTATCGTCCCTCAGGTGTCACAAAATCGACACATCCAATTGGGATGCAATACTAACTTATTTGTGTTCGACAAAGTTACCGGAAAGTACCCTGGCTCTATGGGAACAAAGCATAGACCATAAAATGGACATATCTAAATGGGAAGATATGGACAAATTTTTATCAAATAGGATTCAGACACTGGAAACAGTGTCTAGCTTCACTGGCACTAACGCCCAAAAGGGCCAAAAGCCATCAAATACTCGGCATCCAACCGAAACCCCCATAAAAAGACTTGGTGCCTTCCAAACGAAGGTATCAAAACCGACCTCAAAATCGACATCAAGGGTTTTTTGTAAAATGTGCAAAGCGGAACACAGGTTACGGAACTGTCCCCGATTCTGTGATCTGACCCCAGTGGAGAGAATCAACTTCATCAAATCCACGGGGGATGCCTGAACTGCTTATCCCCAGGACATACAGTGACGAGGTGCACCAGTTCGTACAACTGTGCCAAATGCCACTCTCGTCACCACACGCTCCTGCATGCGGATACAGTTCAGCAACCTACGAGTCGCAATCCATTCAAAGACGCGGATAATATCCCGTCGACTTCAGCACAAGCACAAAGAAGACAGGAATCGGGGCAACCAAATTCTTCTGCGAACCAGAATGTAAAATTCTGTCATGCTAATTCCAGCACAGGCGTGCTATTAGGAACTGCTCGCGTACACATTCATCATAAGGGTACCGACTTCTCCGCGCGGGCATTAATTGATTCAGGGTCTGAATGCTCTTTCATGACAGAAAGACTAAAACGCAGAATCAATTTGCCGGCAAGGAAAATGCATGCCCAAGTTTCAGGCATCACCAACGCAGTATCTGCTCAAGTTAAAGAGGCATCCACCATCGAGCTACGTTCACCAGTGGACACATGCTTTAGCTTGACTACACCTGTTCTAATTTTAGCCAAACTAACTGGGAATCTGCCATCGTGCCATATCGAAACAATGACGATGCAGGCGTTCCCAGACTTAGTTTTGGCACACAAGAGGTTCTACGTCAATGAAGATGTAGACCTCATACTTGGTGGCGATATATATCCCCAAATTATACTAAGCGGTCTAAAAAAGAATGTACTTAATACACTTCTGGCCCAAGAGACAGTGTTCGGTTGGATACTAACCGGTCGTATTGAAACACCGAATCCAACGAAGAGCATCGTGTCATTTTACAACGAGGTCGCGTTGGACAACCAACTAAAAGCCTTTTGGGAGTTGGAAAATGTACCGAAAATTAAAAGCCCTAGCGACGATGACAGATATTGTGAAAAATTATATAGAGAAACCACAAAGAGAAATGAGAATGGAAGATATGTCGTTTCACTCCCATTTAGACAGGAATACCCGGAAGAACGAAAATTAGCAGGGTCCCTTAAACGCGCATGCTCGCAATTCTATCGAAATGAAACGCGGTTAACGAAAAATCCGGAGTTAGGGAATGAATACACAAGGGTACTTTCAGAATACCAGACGCTTGGACATATGCACAAAATTAAGGGCACAGTCGCACCAGATGACCCTGATAATTATTTCCTGCCCCATCATGCCGTGGTAAAGGCGGAAAGCACAACTACTAACGTCCGGGTCGTTTTCAACGCTTCAAGTCCGACTGCTAATGGTACAAGTCTGAACGACGTTTTGCTCCCAGGCCCGGTACTCCAAGCAGATCTCCCGACTCTCATCATTCGTTGGAGACTTTATCGGTACGTCTTCAACAGTGATATAGGAAAAATGTATAGGCAGATTTGGATGAACGATAATCATACCAAATTTCAGCGAATTATTTTTCGAAAAGACATGAACGAATCAATAGGAATCTACGAATTAAAAACGGTAACTTTCGGAGTTAATTGTGCCCCTTATCTTGCTATAAGAACGCTTTTACAGTTGGCTGACTATGTACAAAGTTCCCATCCCACAGCATCAAACATACTCCGGGAATGTATGTATGTAGATGACGTCCTCGCAGGAGGACACAACCTCACCTCCACCATTATGGCAAGAAACGAAATTCGACAGGTTTTACATTCGGCAGGGTTCCCATTACGAAAGTGGACATCAAACTCGGAGGAGGTTCTCAAAGACATCCCGAAATCGGATCTGCTCAGCGAGGACTTCTTAGCCTTTGAAGACACCAGCACAGTGAAAGCATTAGGTATAAGGTGGAACGCACATGCTGACTTATTTTATTTCAAAGCGGGATCACTAGACAACCCTAACATGCCAACAAAAAGAGAGATCCTGTCAGTTATTGCCAAACTCTTTGACCCGTTAGGGTGGCTTGCCCCAATGGTCATAGTGGCAAAAATAATTATGCAAAACATTTGGTTAGAAGGTACAGGGTGGGACGAGCCAGTCTCACCAACGACATTAGAGTGGTGGAAAACCTTCACCCAAGATTACCCGGAAATAGATAGGATTCGAATACCACGTTGGGTACAATTCTCACCAGAAGACGAGGTTGAAATCCACGGCTTCTGTGACGCGTCGGAGAAAGCATATGCAGCAGCCGTGTACATGCGCGTCAAAAAGGAGAATAATGTTTATACACACCTACTTATGGCAAAAACCAGAGTCGCACCAGTGAAGACAATCTCCCTCCCACGTCTGGAACTTTGCGGTGCAGTATTGCTCGCAGAGATGATTGACTCAATCTGTAGGAGCGTCAAATTAGGACCCATCACCATTCATCTATGGACTGATTCCAGCATTGTCCTCGCATGGCTACGGAAACCGCCTTGTTCCTGGTCAACCTTCGTCGCACACCGCATCACGAAGATCATCGACATGGTCGGAAGCAAGGACTGGCTACATGTGGATTCAGAATCAAATCCAGCGGATTTAGGAAGCAGAGGCCTACCAGCGGGTGAATTATTCAACAACTCGTTGTGGTGGCAGGGACCATCTTGGTTACAAGAGGACAAGATCCAATGGCCAGTACAGGAAACGGACTACCATACATCATATGAGGAGAAGAAAGTGAAAGCACAGTCGCATGCCGTCACACAGGCTGAACAAGAAGATATACTCGATCGTTTTTCAGACTTGCCACGAGCTCTAAGAGTCCTATCCTACGTTAGGAGATTTATAAAAAGAACGCATCCTAAAACAAAAACGGTATGCCACGAAAAGTCGAGCACAATCTCAGCCGATGAGATTAAGGCAACGACTCAAGCACTAATAAAAGTATGTCAGAAAATATTCTACGGTACAGAATACTTGCAATTAAAAAATAGGGAACCTATTGATCGGAAAAGTGAAATCCTGTCACTCAACCCATACATCGACAAAGATGATATTATCAGAACAGGGGGGCGTCTAGGGGCCTCAAAAGACATGTCGTACAACGAGCGTCATCCGATCATCTTGCCTTAAAATTGCAGGCTGTCTCGCCTTGCAGCCATGATGATTCATCATGATTCCCTTCATGGCGAGAACCAATTTATGCTCCGCCGATTCCGAAGGTCAAGACAATGATCAGAGCCATCATCCACAATTGCAAAACCTGCATTATTCACAGGAAGCAGGCGCAGTCCCAACTTATGGGTACCCTTCCCTGCGAACGTACTACTTTTACTCGCGCGTTCACCAATACCGGGGTAGATTTCGCGGGGCCTTTCGACATAAAAAGCTACCGCGGTAGGGGATGTCGACTGTCCAAAGGCTACGTATGCCTATTTGTTTGTTTCTCCACTAAGGCCATCCACCTAGAGTCCACTAGTGACCTGACCACCCCATGCTTCCTCGCAGCCTTTTCGCGTTTTATCGCGAGAAGAGGATGTCCAAAAAACATCTACTCCGACAATGGTACGAACTTTGTCGGAGCTTCCGATCCCTGCGATCGGAATTCAAAGCCTTCCTGGCAGAAAGCCGAGACAAAACAGTCTCCAAGTATAGCCATCAAGCATTAACTTGGCATTTTATTCCCGCGGGCGCTCCGCATATGGGCGGCCTGTGGGAAGCGGGAGTGAAGAGCTTCAAAAGCCACTTCAAAAAGGTCGCTTTTCTCCATAAATATACCATGGAGGAGTTCCAAACCCTTTTGTGCCGGATCGAGGCATGCCTAAATTCACGGCCTCTCAGCCCGGCGTCCAATGACCCAACGGACCTGGAGCCACTAACCCCAGGACATTTCCTCACGGGCAGCCATCTTCTGGCGCCGCCAGAACCGGATGCGAACGAAAGCCCTGCCTCCATGCTAAATAGATGGCAGAAGCTCAAGGTCCTCCATCAAACCTTCTGCCGGCGATGGAAAACCGAATATTTATCCGAACTCCAAAAACGAGTGAAGTGGAAGCATCCCAAGGAAAATATAAAAGTGGGAGATCTCGCTGTCCTCAAAGAGGACAATTTATCTCCCAACGAATGGAGGTTAGGTAGAGTCGTCAACGTACACCCCGGCGAAGATAACCGAGTACGTGTAGTCGGCCTCATAACCGAGAAGGGTCAAGTCAGACGACCTTTGGTCAAACTGATCCTTCTTCCTACGGAGATCGTTTGTGAGAGGACCACGAGTTCATTTTAACAATCCTTCCGTTCCGATTCATACCTCTTTTCAAAAAAATCAAAAAAAATCAACCTCTTTACATTTTCCAAAAAATCAACCCCAGCCCTCGTTCACCCGGAACGAGGCCAACCAGAAGCCCTAAAGCAGACCCGCTATCTGCCAAAGAACATACAGGCCTTCGCCCTATTTTATTTACAATTTTCAAACCAACCCCCCGGCCAAAATTATATTTCCCCCTGAACAAGAAAATCCCCAAATTCACTCGCTTCCCCCAGCGATGATACCAGAACCCTAATACAGACCCACGGTCTGCCCCAGAAAGCAGATGCACTCAGCCAAAGGCATGAGGCCAACAAAAGTTTTTGTCCAAGGAATAGGGACAGCCATATTTAAATATGTATTCATATCCCTTTACAAAATATGATAATAATAATAAACTTATAAATGCCAACAGGTTTAGGAAGAGAGTCTTGATTTTCTGGTCAATGTTTTGTGAATCGATAAAGAGTCATGTGGTTTTGCACATTCTCGAACCGGAACACTAACCTCTCGAACGCTTCCATAAATACTTGACGGACAAGAACTTTCCGAAATTTCAGATTAAAAGGGTGAATACTCCCTGTATAGCAGGACAGCACAAAAGCTTGCCTCTTCTGTTAAAGTCAAGGTAGGAATCTAAAGTTCTAAGACGAAATGGCAACATAGTGCATTTTTTGAATAAAAGTCTAACGTATGGCATTCTTCAAACAATTTCTGAAAGAATGACCAACCCGACGTGACTTTTATCAATTTACGAAGTATTTAGCAGAAGGTGAAGTATTGGCATTTACAAATTTCTTATGGCTACTAATATACTCCCAAAGATAAGTGTCTACTACAATTCCCTGGAAGAAAAGGGGTTACCTTTACCGGAAACATCTTGAAAAAGGACGTGGTCTAATAATTGACATGTTCCTGTATAAGCCGCTCTCTCTTAATGCCATACAAACAATGTGCCCACACATTATGCGCTATTTAACCACCGCAGTCATAATAAATCGCATGCGCCGAAACGCACTTAAAGACCTAATCAAAGTTATACAACAAGAATCTTATACTTATCGTGATCCTATCACCGAATTGTGGAAGTGTTTGTATGTAAACTTTGACTTCGAAATTGCACGTTTAAAATTAAATGAATGCCAAACGGTTATTTTAAATGATTTCTTCATTGTTGCTTGTTTAAATGAATTCGTCGAAGATGAACGTCTAATGACATTCGAGACTGTCTGTCGTATTCATCAATGTAAAACAATTAGAAGGCTTGCAGATAAATTGAACATGAAAGCAAGTGAGGCAGAATGTTGGATTGTGAATTTAATACGTAATGCTCGTTTGAGTGCTAAAAGTGATTCCAAATGAGGGCATGTAGTCAGGGGCACACAACCGTTACAAATTGATTCATTACCAACGCGCTCTGAACATTTAGCTGGCTTAATTGAACGTAGAAGTAAATAGAGGAATCCTGCATCGGTTCATGGGAGTATTATTAAGGTGGCGACTACATTTTTAAAACGTTCGCAATTAGAAAACAACAAGCTAGCACGCCAGTCGCAGAGAGCTAATTGCGTATGAGTAGAGGAAGATTAATACTTCTGTGTAAAATAATTTTTTTTTATAATGAAAACCACTACTTTTCGGCCTGCAACTTGGAAAAAATTCTTATATTTACACGGCTCTTAAAACTGTTTTAACTTTCCCAAGCAGTCAGGAAAATGTGTACGGGAACCACTTTTTGGCCAGCTGAGGAACATGAGCTATACTTTGACATATGTCGATGAATTTTCGTGTGAAAACGATTGGCAAAATTCAGGCATCGGTTGTGATAAAAGTTGGAAAATTTTAATTCGTCTTATTTGTGTAGACTAAGCAACATTAATTCAATAAATACGTTAAATAATATGTCACTGATGCCGGTACAACTAGCGCAGAATGCTATCGAACCGATGTAAGTGGACGCCCCCATTGATAACAATGAGGAGCACCAGCTAACTGTGGAGAATCCATCGCTCGATCTTGCAGTATATGCGAATTCGTATACGGGATTAGCGACCTTATATCGTTTAAAATTTGTGGTTGATGTATGTCCATTACTACGTGTCGAGGCTCTCAAGCTGGCAATAAAGCATGTCATGAATGCCTATATAGTAGTATGTATCAATCGTGGTCCTTCGACCCGGAAAAAGTTAACAGAGTTAAATGCTAATGGTGCAAGTAGCTCCGGGCAAGCTCCTACCCGACGTGGCAGCGCAGTCGGCAGCGCAAGCTGGTGCTGCTGCAGGTGGCGTTGCTGCCGATGCATTGGACTTGCCTGCATTCGATAGCAATTGGGTTGAAACAAAAAGTAAACAAGCCGCATTCAATTTGGAGAATTAAACTCTGATTTAAATAAATTATAAATCAAATTAAAGAGAGCATACGACGTGGTCATGATGATTTGGGTGATCATTATTTGAGTTGTGGAGATTTTAACCAATGCCTTAAAATGTTATTCGCGAGCACGCGACTATTGCACCAGTGGCAAACCTGTTATCAATACGCGTCTCAATGTGATCAAGGTATCGGTATATTTACAAAACTGGGCACATGTTCTCAGTTACATCAACAAAGCAGAAAGCATACCTGAGTTCATGGAGCGACTAAAGGAAGCTAACCTGGCAGTCGCAACACGTTTCAAATGCGCTGCCGGTCTGGCAGAATTGTAGACAAAAAGAAATATAAATCGCAGGCTAAGAAATTTTTACAAGCGGGCTTCGCTCACTGCGGATGTCCAGAGATACTATCACAAAACAATGTTGCTATGTATGGTGGTCTATGCGCATTAGCCACATTCGATCGACAAGAATTGCAGAAGAATGTTATTTCATCTAGCTCATTTAAGTTATTTCTTGAGTTGTAGCCACAGTTGCGTGATATAATTTTTAAATTTTATGAATCCAAATACGCATCCTGCCTAAAGTTACTGAATCAATTCTTTAATGCTCAAAAATTTAGTTGTGTGGTTTGAAACTAGCACCTTCTGCCCGCTTTTAACACTTTGAAATATTATGCCGACAGTGCTGTGACGATTTGACTTTAAAAACTTACTGTCCAATACTTGGGCCTTTATTTGGAAAAACACGGGTTCCGCACAGAGTAAAAACACCTTCACCAGGTCGCACCCCCAACATCTGGTATGGTACCATAGTACATTTGTGTTACTGTGGCTAGCAATACAAACAATTCCGTGATTAGGTACAATACAAGCTTGCATGTTCGAACACAATTTTCACTTGTATTAATTAATGCAAAATTATACAAAAGTAAAAACCTCCCGTACGGAAATATACGTTAACTGAAAACATAAAAAAAAAAAAAAATGGATTTGGCGACTTGCCTTTACGCTGGACTAACAACCCAACAATTGCAGGACAAACAGTGCAGTTGGTTGGATGGTCGATTTCGTTGAACCAACTCAGCCTAAATTGTGTCACAAAGAAGTAGTTAGATTTGTGGGACGCAAGGAATTACGTGGCTTACCAAATGTCTTCAATATTCCAAATGAATTTTTCAAACGTTCCTTCAACATGGATAAGCTACTCCTCCAGGACTCTCTACTCACGCTTTATCTACACACATATTATCGTCCTGAAGTGGACACTAAGTCGTTGCCTTTTGATTTACGGGTGCTGGTCGCATTATCTATCCTTTTTAACGCATGGCCATATAGAGGTATTAATTCCTTTGAATGCTTTAAAGTGTGGTCAGAAAAAAAAAACACTGCTATTTTGCGGACCTCAAATATGCCAGACAATAGTAAATGTTATCAGTCCTGATTTTATTGTATTTCTTTCAAATAGCAGTGAAACCGGGGGTATCAAACAGGGTTTTTCATTCACGTTATACCATACCAAATGTTGTAGGAATTATGGATTGCTTTCATATTAGACTATACAAAATAGATATATAACAAGAAAAGGCTTACAAATGTCGGCATAGCAATTTGGCTATTCATGTACAAGTGGTCTGCGATCATAACTCCCGTTTCATAGATGTAAATCCTTGGAGTAGCAATCAACATAAAACCCAGGAATTGGTGCTACACCAGTACCTGGAGTTGAATCGTCGTCGAATACATCATCAACCTAAAATTAAAAGAATTAATACGATGAAATAGAAGAAATATTTATCATTAATAAATTAGGTCAAAATATCCAAATTTACTTACCATTATTATTTTATGTTTTCCGTCTCCCTATTCACCACCGTATTCAACCACGCGTAAAACCGAAAGAATGGAGCAACGGCGCCATGAGTCGAACGATCAATGTTAGATTAGACACTTTAAAATGATCGCAGTATACGTTTTCAGCGCGAAAATACAGAAATATTGGCAGAATCTAAGTCTTGGTGGCAGAAGTAGTAGAAGTAGTAGAAAATGAAAAATTGGTCAAAAAGGTTGGTCAATCTACCAATGCGGTAAAGTCCGTGCACTGACTGCCCATATACTTCTACCAACGTGTGTACATATATGCAGAGTTTTTAAATGTACATTGTATTAGAGACGCATAAAAAGATGTAAACGGGTACCCAAAAACCCGTTTCTGGCAAATCGGTATCGGAGCCAACTACACTTTGGGAACCGTGCCTTTTAGTAAAGACCATCAATAAAACAGGACTACAAGCGTAATTGGGGAAAAGTTGAACAAATAATCGAAGGGCAATACAAAAGAATGGTTCATTCGACAAATTTTTCACCTCGTCAAAAACGAAGATTTTTTATTTTTTTTTTTATATAGCACAAAATTTTGCTGACCAAACATTTTTTTTCTCTGTGGCCGGCAGGAAAGTTGTTGGTTTTTAGCACCAACAACACAAATAACAATGACTCGCAAGATCCCACATTATACACTCTCTACCCGGTTCGGTACCAAAATGTGAGTACCAAGCAACTTAAATGTCAATTTTTCGGCAGCACTAGTATGCCTGACTAGCTGAAGCGCTACCGGATGACACAAAACTAAACAGAATAAGGCACTAATGACCCAGGCACATAACGTGCGGGGAAAGAAGCAACGCACATAACGTACGCGAGATGAATATATTCTCGTAGGCATTTAGACATGTTTTCACCCTGCTCACGCGCGAAATTTCATAAGCGCCGATAATAGAATTGGGGCTTACTCGCCACCGAAAGCGTGACACAGTCATAACAACTTAACGAGTTTCCTTTATTTTCTTCCATACTCTCAATAGAATGACGCGCTACTCTTCGCTAAGAAGGAGGACTGAGCGCCAGGCCGCTCGTTACCCAAAGCCGTGCCACTTATGCGACGCGAAACACCCAATCAGGTCATGCCCGATATACCGCGCGAAGTCGCCGCTGCAACGACTGCGCGAAATTATAAAGGCCAAGTACTGCCAAAAGTGTCTTTCAATGGTACATCGTGCCAAAGACTGCACTAGCAAAGGAAGGTGCCGAAGATGTGGTAGCAATCATCATACCATGCTGCACCTTTCCATGGAGGACTTGTCGTCCGAGCCAGAGCCGCCGAAGAGCTGGTACCAGCTAGTCATGGAAGAAGAGAGAGAAGGTTATGAGTGGATGCCTACGATGGAAGAGGTGAACGACGGGACGACGGATGAGGCGCTGTCTCTCCACGCGTCCGAGTCTGCCTTTGCAGAAGAACCACAACTGCCATCCGGGAGTGGAGCGGGCTCCCATGTAGTAAATTCCGACACTAGGGGATCGGACTCACGGCCGTTCCGACCCCTATTAGCACACGAACGACGAGGAAAAAGTGGAGCGGAATCACGGCCGTTCCGCCCACCTACGCACGATCGACGCATGTTCCCCCCGCACAACGATCGACCGCAGGCTGGCGCGAGAGTTAGCACTGCCGACAACCAACGCCGACGGCGAAACCGGCTGTTTTATTCGTTTTAGAGGCAAACATGGGCAGAGTAAGACGGTGACGACTCACGCAGTCTGCGTCCACGAGTTCAGGCGCGTCAGTCCAACGTACAACGTCGACCCCAACGTCGCGGCTCCTTACGAGCACATCCGTCTTGCGGACCCCCACTTTTATGCGTCACCCCAATTCGCCTCGTCCTAGGCGGCGACGTCTACGCCGAAATCATGACGTCGGGCACATTGCCACCATCCTTCGGATCGCTGCTCGCGCAAAGCACGATCTTCGGATGGGTACTCTCCGGGACCCACCCGATCTGATATTCCTCAATGGCTATTTAGAGTTAGTTAGCTGATGATAAGCTTATACATGTGTATTGTATTTTCCCGAAATAAATGAAGTTTTATATGAATGGCAAGAAATATATCATACGGTTTCATTAATTTTTCTTATCGTCCTAGCTCTAGGTCATGGCGAAGGCAAGGAGGATGCCGTCGCGCCATCCGGCGCACACCGTTAATTTTAGAATCTAGTTTTAAGATAAATCGTGGTCGGGACGCTCGGGCGGAGTCTTGGCTGTTGCGTATCGCAAGGGGGCCGGCATGTTTAGGCCCGACGCCTAAATTCTTATTAATTTGCGCCACCCTAATAGCACCATATTATCGACGACTAGTTCGCCCACATGCATGTATGGGTGTACATGGGTAGGGTTATATTGTCCGTACACATATACATGCATGCCGGTACAACTATGTGGGGAAGCTTCCCCTTAAAACCGGAGACTTTTTCCACGGTTCAACGGTTGTCCTCGACAAGGCAACCGTCTACTTTTCCAGCGATCTACAACACTGAGCGAACTACAACACCGTCCGAGGAGCCCCGCCACATTTTATTATAAAAAGGTAATTATTGTTCAAATTTTGCACTATAATAAAGGAATTATTATAACGAGGAATATATCTCGCCTCTTTTTTTTCTTTTCATTTTAAATTTAAACCAAACGCAATTGTGGTGCCTCCACTCCGTTGCCGAGTTTGCGACACACCACAATTGGTCAGTCAGTTTGGTTATTAAGCAAGCTACTTGCAAAGTATAAGTGTTATTGTGAAGTACTTTAATAAAGGCCATTTTTCCATTATTCAATATTGGAGTTATTTATTCAACAGTTTAAGTGATTCGAACTTAGCAGAAGGTTGCAAATAAAAGGATTTGCAGTAAAATCGTTACAATTGGAGGAATTGTTGGACATGCCAAAGTTAAGTGAATTGAAGATCCAGCAACTGAAGAAGGAGTTGGAGAGCCGTAGATTGAATACAACCGGCATTAAACTAGAACTTCAGGAACGACTACGACAGGCAATGGAATTAGAAGGAATTGACTTGGAAGAGTATGACTTGCATCTTGATGGCGAGGAAGCAACAAAAATGGGCAGACAATGGCGAACACAGACCTGAACATGATATTGGCTGCAAAATCGGCACAAATGTCCGAAATGTCATTACAAATATCCACCAACATGACATCTCAACTGTCATTTCAACTTGAAGAACAGGAGACACATATAACATCAAAGGTGGAAACACAACGGAAACAACAAGAGGCTCGCATAACAGTACAACTCGAAGCGCAAGAGGCGCGTATATCATCAAAACTCGAAGCGCGTATGGACGAGAAAATAACGCAGTTTGAGGAAAAAATCGAAGAGGTGGATGCTTTGAGAGTTCGTATATAGGAGTTGCAATTAAATCGCCCAGCTGCTTCAGCGAGTAATACGAAGGAAAAACTCCATCCTTTGACGGTTCTGTTCCTTTCCAGGTCTTCAAGCTACAGTTTGAAAATGCCGCAGCAGTGAACAACTGGAATGCGGAAGATAAAGTTGCTGCACTGTTTATGGCTTTGAAAGGGCCTGCAGCGGAAATCTTACAGACGATTCCAGAGACGAACGGAACAGTTATGAAGCATTGATGGCTGCTGTAGAACGACGTTATGGAAGTGAGCATAGAAAACAGATATTCCAATTTGAGATGCAAAACCGCTACCAAAAAGCAAATGAGACATTGTAGGGGTTTGCTTCAGATATTGAAAGATTGGCTCATCCTGCAAGTGCGGACGCACCCGTAGAATACACTGAAAGGGTAAAAATACAGAGTTTCATAAATGGCATACGCGATGTGGAAACGAAGCGGGCTACATATGCGAATTCAAAATTAACATTTGCTGAAACGGTGTCGCATGCACTAACTCAGGAAACAGCCTCACTTTTGAGTAAGCCAGAGTACAAAAGCTCATCGCGTGGAAGTGGAAAGGCCAGAATGGATAGACGCAATTTTGGAAGTATTGAAGGGTACTGACAATAAATGTAAAGAAAAGTAAATTGTGTCAGAATGAAATACGATACTTAGGGTACTTGATAGGCAGCGGGTGTTTGAAAGTGGATCCGGGAAAAATAGAAGCAATGCAAAACTTTCCGATCCCTAAATCCCCTCAGCAGGTGCGTAGGTTTGTGGGCATGGCGAATTGGCACAGGGCGTTTATTACCAATTTTGCTGACTTGGCAGGTCCCTTGACCGACTGTCTCCGTAAGTCATCAGGCCTGTTCAAGCTTACCTCCGAAGCTATAGAGGCCTACGAAAAACTAAAAGTAGCCTTGAGTTCTGCTCCTGTCTTGGCCCAACAAGACTTTTCCAAGGAATTTGTAATACAATGCGACGCTTCCAAAATAGGTGTTGGCGGAGTGTTGTTCCAGGTCGATGATGAGGGCGCTGAGCATCCAATCGCGTTCTTGTCGAAAAAGCTGAATAATGCTCAAAGCAATTATACGGTAACCGAGCTGGAATGTCTCGCCGCCATAATCAGCGTGAAGCGTTTCCGACCCTATGTTGAGGGATTACCGTTTCGGATTATCACGGACCACTCCAGTCTCAAGTGGTTAATGACACAAAAGGACTTGAGCGGGAGGTTGGCGAGGTGGTCGCTCCTACTGGAAAGATACGATTTTAAAATGGAACATCGTAAAGGCACCCTGAATGTAGTACCCGATGCGCTTTCGCGGTTTGATGCCGATGAGTTGAGTTTCACTACCACACCCGGTGAAATAAATTTAGTCTCTCCCGAATTCAGCAGTAACGAATATCTCGATTTGATTCGGACCGTCACCGAAAACGAGCAATCGCTTCCGGATTTACGAGTTGTGGACGGGGTAATTTTCAAAAGAGTTAAATTTCCTAAGGGGGTGGAAGGGGAAGAAGACTCGCTGTGGCGTTTTTGGTTGCCAAAAGGGTTGACTGAGGAAGCAGTGAGATTGGCACATGACGCTGACCGGAGTTACCATGGCGGGTGGCAGAAAACCTTAGAATGTGTTAGGCAGAAGTACTTCTGGCCGCAGCAAGCTAAGGACGTCAGGGACTACGTCCAGAGTTGTGACACCTGCAAAGCTGTAAAACCCACCAATCAGCAATCGGGACCACCTATAGGGAATACCTTTGAATCCGAAAGGCCATTTCAGCGATAATATTGCGACTTTCTAGGACCGTATTCGAGATCTAAGCGGCGAAACGAATTTATTTTTATAGTATTAGACCATCTTTCAAAATACGTTTGGCTAAAGCCCATGCAGAGAGCCACCACTGTAAACGTTATAAATTACTTCGCTTCAGAAATTTTTCCAGCTGTAGGGGTCCCTGAGTTTTTTCATAGTGACAATGGTAAACAGTTTATCTCGAAGGAAATGAACCAATTCTTAGCAAATTACGGGGTGACGCACGTGAGGACGTGGTTATATTCTCCTCAGGTAAACGCATCCGAGCGCGTTAATAGAGAAATTGTTTGGATGATTAGGATTTTCCTGAAAGATAAACCTGACCATACTGATTGGGATAAACATATACCCGAGATTTTATCAGTTTTGAGAAGTGATTTTCATACGGCGATTCAGTGCTCTCCATACTTTGCATTATATGGCCAAAATATGGTTCAACATGCCTCATCGAACAAAATTTTAGAGAATTTTCGGCAGCCTTCGGGAAGACCAAGTTACGATAGTAAGCAGAGCTGACAAGTTGACCAATATTCGTGAAAAAATTCGCAGGAATTTAGATCAAGCAAAAGATAGGGGGATAAACACCTATAACAAGCGCCCTAGACAAGTCAACTACAAGGAAGGTCAGTAAATTTTTCGGAAAAACTTTGCCTTAAGTAACTTCAAACAGGGCATTAACGCCAAATTCTTGCCAAAATACCTTAAGTGTCGCGTGCTCCGAAAAATAGGCAATGCACTGTATAATCTCGAGGACCACGCTTCGGATATTCGTCCACAATGAACCAACAAGAACATTTTTTTTTGCCAAACTACAATTTGATTTTTTTTTATATACCTACCAATTGGACCTTTTTTTTTTTGTCTGGGCATTTTGGCGGTCGCGAACATCTCGCCCAGTATCCTCCCCGAGCACTGACCTCATAGGATGTTCACACGCGTACCCACCGAGGACCGTGAACACCCTGGCAGTCCATGCTTAGTTCGGACTAGCCTTTCGGAGTTTGGACGAGTTCTCCTTATCAAAATGTCTACACCTTTTTTTTTGTTTTGCCTTTCTGTGGGGGCGATAACCACTACAAAACATCTTTCGTAGTTTTGACGAGTTCTCCATAACAAATGTCTAATTGCCGCAAAGCCCTTTTAAACTAGGAAACAGAATTAATTCCAAATTTGACTTAACTTTTTTTTGATGGACCTATGTTGCCCGGCTAGCTTCGTAGTAGGACTTTCAGACTCTTAACTCAGGGTTGAGTTGGGCCCCACGTTGATCGGCATCGGAGGTTCCTGGCAGTGGCTTCCCGCAGATGATCCGGTTTCCTGTTCGCTTCATCGTCAGGTCTTCAAAGCGAAGCTGGTTTGTTACGTTCTGCTGTTATGGTCTACGGTTACGGTCTACTTGAGAGAGTCGGCGTGCGAACACGCCTAGTGACTAGTGATGGGACCTAAAAGTTGCAATGGGAAAGTATCGAAAAATGACAAGAAAAAGATAGGCGATCACTAGCAAAAAAAAAACGAGAAACCCACGGTTTCCGGAAAAAGAATGTGCGAGATAGTGCGCTGCGTAATGAGGTTCTGGAAGATAAAAACTCATAGCAGCTAACAGCCAAAGAAGCTTTACGCAAAGTCTACCAAGAGCGGTGCGACGCTTTACAAATGCTCTCGAAAATGGTAAGAAATTAGCAAATACTACCAAGAGTTTCAAGAGAGAGGAGCTCTAGTAGCATCCATATTTCTTGCGGCCCACTTACTTAGAAAAGAAAGGAGAACAGAAGCATTAGCTTTTTCTCAACTCTTGCATAGCGTATGATGCCATTGCAATCGTTTGGCGAAATTGTCTTAGAAAAGTCAACAAAAGTAGATACACATTTACAACAATGAGATAGTAACACGGAAGAAGCAGTTGACGCAGAAGGGCCAAATAATTTATTATTACAGCCATTGCAACAGCAATTTCATCAGATACAACAAACCGCAGCAGCAAAAAGTTCCGCAAATTTAGCCGGAAAAGAGGGGGGAGAAGACGGGGGCAGAGGCTGATGCTCAGCATTGCTACCAACTCTACTACGAAGGTAGTAGTTATGAATGGTGTCAGCTGTTTGAGTTGTTGGCGCCGTGGGGCGCGAGCAGCAGCGGGTATTTGTTGTGGCTAGCTGAGCAGCGGGGCTGCTGGAAGGTAGTTGGGGACGCTTAGGCGTAGACCACGGGACGCCCTTGGGCGTGAACAGCAAGGAGGCACAAAAGATCTATAAAAGTTACGTGGACGTCGGGTTTTGGGATCAAGCCCAGAACAACATGTCCGATGCAACCATCCCTTGCACGAGACACACTGAACAGAGTATGACCGTCCTAAAAAGATTCTTTTCCGGCAAATGCAGCAAAACCATTTCTCAGGACCGGGGTCAGGAGACGGACCCGGATTGTATTCGATGCCTTCCCGGAGTAAGAGAGTATGGAGCAGTCCTGCTGCAAGGAGCTGCTGGGAGGATGACAATTTGTGGGAGGGACGAAACAAATTAAATGGGGTCACACTGAAATGACAGTCCTTGGTCGGGAAAAATCCCGAGTCGCTCCGGTACATAGAACCGACTGCCTTGGGAAGCGCAACAGCAATAGTAGTAGTCGCAGCCAAACACAATTTCCACTAATGCCTTGTGCACAACAGTCATCTTAATAATAACAAGTGTAATAACAATACGCCAACAATAGGAGTAGGTGGCGTAGGAGCAACGAATACGAGAACTCAACAAATAAATGTTAAACAACCGCAAAAGCAACAAACACAGAGGAATAACCAGCAACAACAAGAACGACAACCTCATCAGTAACCACGCCGGCAGAGGCCCACGGTACGCACTCTGGCCGGCTATGTAAGTACCAGACACTGGGTGAGTCCGTTTTTTTTTTTTTTGCTTTAAAAAGCGTACGCATATGTGGGCGCTGATACTTTGCCTTTTGCTTGTGGGTCGTGCGTTATGTATACTATTGTATGAAGTCCTGTCAGAAGGCACGCATTTATAATATGGCAGCATTAACGATTGTGAAATTAAAATAAACTTTCTACAAATATTCACTTGCATATACACTCAAAAAAAATGGGTTGCGATCTTTAAGTAAGATTTCTGAAAAATTTTTCAATGAAATTTCTATTTATGTATATTTTTCTGTGTCTACTACTATGCTTGTGTATTTGTATAAGCCAATTTGAAACGATAAGAAAAATTAAATAATTTAACAAAGCTAAACTCTGGCTTAATATTCAATGTTTTCGAAAACTGTGACAAATTGCATTATTCATGGTTTTATATTGAAATTAAATAAGCGAAATTACCATAATAACTATTGCAAAGTGGCGACAAGCTAAATCTTGCAAAGGAATTATATTCGGTTTTTTTATATGCATATATGTACATATGTATTAAGATGTATTCATAAACTATGTGTTAAACATAGGTGAATTAGAAACGAGGCTAGATTTTAAACAAACAAACAGAAATTTCTCAAATTTATATTGTTTAATTTCTCGATTTTTTTCATTTCTTAAATTTATAAAATTTTTCTAATATTTTAAAATTAAAATTTTTATTATAAGTTTTTCAAATTCAGTTCATCTATTAGAATTCTTAGCGCTCAACAAGAGTACACAAAATTAAAGATAAAACTATGAATTTCATTAAAAAACTCAAAAACAAAAACAATTAAAACCCAAGTTTTAAAAACTTACAACATAATGTGATGTGATGGGCTAAAAACGAATAAGCATATGATAGCACAACTGCAATATATATTTATGTATATGGTTGATATGAGGCACATTCTAATCTACATACAAGTTTTTAATATAGTTCTTATTACATAACTTTTTTGTACTCAGTTGAGCAAAGCTCACAGAGTATATTAACTTTGATTGGATAACGGTTGGTTGTACAGGTATAAAGGGTTCGAGATAGATATAGACTTCCATATATCAAAATCATCAGTATCGAAAAAAAATTCGATTGAGCCATGTCCGTCCGTCCGTCCGTCCGTCCGTCTGTCCGTTAACACGATAACTTGAGTAAATTTTGAGACATCTTGATGAAATTTTGTATGTAGATTTCTGGGCACTCATCTCAGATCGCTATTTAAAATGAACGACATCGGGCAATAACCACGCCCACTTTTTCGATATCGAAAATTTCGAAAAGTCGAAAAAGTGCGATAATTCATTACCAAATACGGATTAAGCGATGACACTTGGTAGTTGAGTTGTATTTATGACGCAGAATAGAAAACTAGTAAAATTTTGGACAATGGGTGTGGCACCGCCCACTTTTAAAAGAAGGTAATTTGAAAGTTTTGCAAGCTGTAATTTGGCAGTCGTTGAAGATATCATGACGAAATTTGGCAGTAACGTTACTCTTATTATTATATGTCTGCTCAATAAAAATTAGCAAAATCGGAGAACGACCGCGCCCACTTTTTAAAAATTTTTTTAAATTCAAATTTTAAAAGAAAAGTTAATATCTTTACAGTATAAAAGTATATTATGTCAACATTCAATGCAATAAAATACAAAAATAAAAGAAAATTTCAAAATGGGCGTGGCTCCGCCCTTTTTCATTTAATTTGTCTAGGATGCTTTTAATGCCATAAGTCGAACAAAAATTTACCAATCCTTGTGAAATTTGGTAGAGGCTTAGATTCTAGGACAATAACTGTTTTCTGTGAAAAAGGGCGAAATCGGTTGAAGCCGCGCCCAGTTTTTATACACAGTCGACCGTCTGTCCTTCCGCTCGGCCGTTAACACGATAACTTGAGCAAAAATCGATATATCTTTACTAAACTCAGTTCACGTACTTATCTGAACTCACTTTATATTGGTGTAAAAAATGGCCGAAATCCGACTATGACCACGCTCACTTTTTCGATATCGAATATTACGAAAAAAGAAAAAAATTCCATAATTATATACCAAATACGAAAAAAGGGATGAAACATGGTAATTGTATTGGTTTATTGACGCAAAATATAACTTTAGAAAAAAACTTGTTAAAATGTTTGTGACACCTACCATATTAAGTAGAAGAAAAGGAAAAAGTTTTGCAGGGCGAAACCAAAAGCCCTTGGAATCTTGGAAGGAACACTCTTCGTGGTATTACATATATAAATAAATTAGCGGTACCCGACAGATGATGTTCTGGATCACCCTGGTCCACATTTTGGTCGATATCTCGAAAACGCCTTCACATATACACCTAAGGGCCACTCCCTTTTAAAACCCTCATTAATACCTTTAATTTGATACCCATATCGTACAAACACATTCTAGAGTCACCCCTGGTCCACCTTTATGGCGATATCTCGCTCAACTTGCCAATAGCCGCTTTTCAAGTCCAGTGTGGAAAACCATTTCTGACTAGATAGCGAGTCCAGAGTGTCATCAATTCTTGGCAATGGGTAGCTATCCTTTTTCTTAACGTCATTCAACTTCCGTTAGTCCACACAAAACCTCATTTTTCCATCCTTCTTCTTTACAAGTACTACCGGTGAGCTCCATGGACTAGCTGATGGTTCGATGACGCCGCTGTCGCTCATTTCCTGTACGAATTGACTCACAAGTTCCCGCTTCGCCAGTGGAACACTACGAGGAGCTTGACGTATCGGCTTCGCGTCTCCAGTGTCAATTTGGTGTTTCACAACATTGGTGCGGCCTGGTTTGGAACCATCCTGGTCAAATATATTCGCGTATTTTAGCAGCAGTTGTTTTGCCTTACTCTGATAGGCTTCCTCTAGCCCTCTGCGTCCATGCCGTCCATGATGTAATTTGAAAGATCAGTATTACTAGATGAAACGGAGCTGTTCACAGTTAATAACTACTTCAACCTCTTGGCATCTTCCCAAAATAGATCCTTTGGTCAAATTGAATGGTGACTTGAAATTATTGAGTACTCTTACCGGAATACGTCCATCTTGTTTTGTCATAGCCAGGATTTTTCCTACAAGTATGTTCAGTGCTGATTTGTTTGCTGCTTCGACAACCCACAATTTGCTTGTCCCATAATCTCCATTAACCTTTGCCCAGATGACTGCTTCGGATTTTGGTGGTATTTGCTGACTCTCATCAACCAGCACTAGTTTACTGCTGTAGCCTCTCTCGTAGCCGAAATTAAGTGGCACATCCATGTTCTTATATCGCATCGTCTTGCTTTGCATATCAATCTTCATGCCTTGGTTGATTAAGAAGTCCACTTAAATAATGATTTCATCAACAATATCTGCCACTATAAAATTGTATAAAACCGTGACTTTCCCAATTGCTACTTCACATTCTACTTCTCCAATTACCTGGGTGTCCTCTACCGTGGCTGTACGTAATCTTGCTCCAAGCAATGGTCTTATCTTTTAATTGACTAAATCCGCTCGAATGATGGAATGATGTCCACCCGTATCTACAGTCAGTAAACGTTCCTTTCCATCCACATGTCCTCCAACAGTAAGATTGCTCGATATTTATCCAATCTGCGAGATAGAGGTTATGGGGCATTCAATTTCGAGAGCCAGCTGTCGCCCCTTGCGGCTGACTCGATTTAGTTTAACGATTGAGTGGTCTTGGAGATTAGCTCATCTCCTTCTGCTCTGCGTTTACGACCACCCACATTGTTGGAACTGTTAGGGTTGGTGTTGCAATAACGCGCAATATGCCCTGGCTTTCCACACTTAAAGAATTTAAATGTATCATTATTCTTCTGCTGCGTACGACCTGCGTCTCTCAAACATTTGGCCTCTTCCGCTAGCAATTTCAGGTGATCTTCAAAATTAGTGCTACATACCATCAGGTCGTCCAGGTAGACAAAGACGTTCTCTCGCAGACGCGAAGGGATTGCCTTGTCCATCAGCTTACTGATAGTCTGCGGTCCATTGCACAGACCAAATGGCATTACCTTGAAGTGGTTCAGAGGCCTCCCCGGAACTGCGAATGCTGTTTTTTCCTTGGAGGACTCTGTCAATTTGACCTGGAAGAACGCGTCCTTCAGATCAATGCCACTAATAAAATGCATATCTTTCAGTCTGCTCAATAAGCCGTTGATATGAGGCAGGGGATATGAGTCGTTCTTCGTCACCGCGTTGACCTTCTTCGAATCTATGCACAGCCTAACTTTACCTGGTTTTCGGACCAGTACTACACGACTACACCACGGAGAGTTTGATTCTTCTATAACTCCTAATTCGAGTAACCTGTCTAGTTCGCTAAAAGCTTCGGCTTGCCTCGGCGGCGAAATAGGGAAATGTTTGCCTTTGCAATTCTAGTTTCCGGGCTGGTGACAATTCATGGAGGTTAAGTTCTTCTTCCTTTTCGAGTCTGATCTCTATGCGCTCTACGCTTGGGAATATTTCGGGAGCTAACGCAAATGCTCTCCAAAAATCTACCCCGAAGTAGGCTTCTTGGTGAAGTGAAGGAACAAGGTAAAAACGAATAACCTTTGTGGTATTCTTGAAGGTGACCGGTAGAGACACTGAGCCTAAAATTTTTTGTTTGCCGCCACCCGCGGTATATACGAATGCATGTAAGGGCTGATAATCGAAGCCGTTATCCTCTAGGAATTCGAATCCATTTTTTCCTAAGATGAAGACGTTGGCTCCCGAGTCCAACAACCCTACAATAAAACTATCTTTAATTTTAGCCTTGACGAGAGGCCTTTTATCCTCTGTAAGCGTTAACGTGTTGGCTTGCAGCAGTCTACGCTCCTGTACTCTCCTGTGGTATCTCTTCCTGCACTTCAAAATATTGTCCAATACCGGGTATTGTTCAAAAATAGTATGTCTTATTGGTTGATACCTATGTTCCCTTTCTTCTAGGTTTGGTGAAAATTGCGTTTGGCAAGCGACATCCCTGTGCTGGCGTCGCAGAATCTTGATCGGCTCGCCCATCGCGGATGAGGATGTTTGACTCTCGGATTCAGAACTATTCGAATTGTACGTACTGTTAGGGTAAGTTATTATCACGTTTGAGGTTTCTTCTGCCAGGGTACTACTGCACCTCGGAAGCTCACCACCTCCATGTAGAGATTCACCCTCTGGTTCGGTGCACGGGACGACCCCTCGAGCACCGGGTGGTGTGGGAGCTATGAAGCCGAACGAGGTTCCCCGCCTTCTCGCTCGGGTACAGGTTTCCCTGCCTGCGATGGTCCCTAGGGCATTTAGGAGTAAATACACCATTATACCCACATCTAAAACAAAAAGGATGCTTAATGGGTTCCTCACAGTATATGTATGAGTGGCCCATTGCCTGGCAATTCCAGCATTGGATTCCCGAATAGTCCGGTCTCCCGTTGCGTCGATATTACAGCGCCTCTATCTGCGGATCCATTTCGCCGTCTTCGCCTTCCCTCTTCATGTCCGGGGTTGTCACACGTGCTTCGTTCACATTCCGTCCTGGGTAAGTGGCTCCCAACAGCTTGCTTTCCTTCAGCACTTGTTCACCTCTGCGTGCTACATTGCGTAGATCATGAAGGGTCCTTACATCTGCGTTGAAAAGCAACAGTTTAAGGCTACTGTTGAAGTTCCTTTTTATAATGTCAATCAGTAGAACCTCCGACATTGGCTCTCTTAAGCGCGCGTTCAAGGAGATTATGTCCGTGTTGAACACGTCATAGCACTCACTTGCTTTTTGCTTCCGCTTGGAGATCTCCATCAGAATCTCGTGGTCAGTTTCCAAAGTACCGAACTCTCTTTTTAAGGAGTAGCAAAAAGGCATATGTCGCATTTAGGTTTTGTTTCGTTAACAGCCAGTACCATTCTTAGGCCCGCCCGGAAAGAAGTAGGTGGAAACTAGCCATTATTTGTTCGTCCGTGCATTGTGTGCGCTCACACAAGGTGTTCAGCTTAAAAAGAAAACCTGCCACACTTCCAGTGCCCTCGAACGAAATTTTTCACTCCTGCGGTTTCACTACTATGCTGCTCGGAGCAGGGTACACCGTTGGTGCTACTGTTGGAAGTGGGTTACGGTCTATACTATTCGCGTTCCGGTTCTGATTCATTGCTTGCTGCACACATTCGAGAGCGGCGTTGAGCTGGTCCATGTTGTTTCTAATTGACCTCATCTCCCTCCGCATCTCTTCCTGCGAGGTCCTGAACAGCTGGTGTAATACATTTACCCACGAGTCCCCACGAGGAGTTCCTGATGAATCCCCGGAGTATTCGTCCGGTCAATTGCAGCTTCTCTTATATTTCCCATTCCATAATTCGGTGGTAAAGCAGCAGCTCCATCTGGTGCGTAGGTCGACACATTAGTCATTAGCCCCGAGTTAACATGCGCGTTTAGTAGGGGCCCGTTCAAATTACTGGTACCCCCGGGTCTATTCAAATTTTCGCAGTGGTCGTTCAGGTTCGAGCCTGTATGAATCCCGCGGGATTCCCGTATTGCCCCTCTACTTGTGTGTGCACCACCAAGGGACGCTTGGCCTTGGAAAAAAACATGTGACACCAGAATACGTACTGCCCAAAATAGATTTTTTTTTTTAAATTCATTTAAAAAATGTTATTACACCGGTATTATTTTTAAAAGAAAATTAACGATTTTTCACTACCTCATTGCTTATACAACTTCAAGAATATATAATTTTAATATTCAGTTTAAGGCTGCATGATACACAACATTTTTAGTTTTCTGTCCCGGAGCGTAAATAAATAGCGAGGACGGTTTTCCAACACGGGAACACGCCACATAGAACTGACCATGTGAAAAGCATGGCATTTCTAGGTTTATGCCCCATACTTCCAACGAATGCGCTTGTGACTTATTAATTGTCATCGCAAATGCAAGTTTCACTGGGAACTGTATACGTTTGAATTGGAAGGGCAAATATGTTGAAGTCAAGGGAATCCGGGGAAGTAAGCATTCCTCTCCCTTGAACGAGCCTTCCAAAATGCTTGCCACTATTAAATTGTCTGTTAGCTTTATAACAACCAGTCGTGTACCATTGCACAGTTTGGGAGCATGAATATTGCGTAGCATAATAACAGCAGACCCAACTTTGAGACGCAAATGATGAGGAGGCATTCCAGGCAAATCCAGAGAGTTTAAGAACTCCACTGGCTCGAAGGACCATCGTCCCCGCCCTAGGCGCGTTCAGCGGCCAGAGCCTCTTGCAGCTCTTGAAGAGTCCGTAGCGCACCTTTCCCCTGAAAGTGGCAGTTTGCAGCCCTTGAGCGGTGCACCGAACGGTGCGTCGAGCGGCAGTAGATGCTGGCGGTTGTGCATCGGTAGCGGGACGAGACCGAGAGATAGCTGGGCGAGAACGGGGTCGCACGGTGGGGGCCGAGGGTACCTGAGGTCGTACTACTTGGCGACCAGGCCGGGGTGCCTGGGTATGACGTGGGATGCTCGGGGTTGCATCCCGTCGATGTAGCAGAGAGTGATGTCGTAAGCCGCAAGTTCGGCAGCGATCATGTGAGCTGCATTCATCTGTGGCGTGCGATAGCGCTAAGCAATTTAGGCAGAATTTATGCGCCCTCGCGAGAATCCATCGTTGTGGCGGCTTCAGTTGCTTGAATACTCTGCAATTGCGAAGAGCGTGGGTTTGCATACATACGCGGCATCGTCGGTAGTCGATTTGCAGCGGCGGGCTGAGCGCGACCACTGCTGACCGCAAGGAGTTTCGGGGTGCCCGTTGCTGCTCGCGATTCATGACAATCTGAAAGTATAGTTGTAAATGCCTTTTAGGTGAGAGAAATGTTAAGGCAGGGAGTTTCAGTTGGCATTATGTTGCGAAATACGACTATTGGAGACGGTGATGTGGTAAGAGTGGTCAGAGGTGGTTTGAGAGTAGCTACGAATTCTCCGGGGTTGCCCGAGAGGGTGGGCTTCCAATCTGAGAGAGGAAACAGAGCTTGACAAGTGGTCGTGTGAGGGTGCCGGTTTGAGTACGAACGTCAACAACACGTATATGGCCGTCAGGACCTGGATGTATTTTTTCAATACGTCCAAGGCGCCATTCAGTCGGGGGAAGTGAGTCGTCGTGAATGCAGACACACTCACCGACCTTGGGTTCGGGTTGTGGATTTTTCCACTTCTGCCTTTTTTGGAGATCCTTTAGGTAGTCTTCCTTCCACCTTTTGCTGAACTGATGATGTAAACTTTTTACCCTGTCCCATCGGTTTATAAGAGATAAATCCGCGTGATCCACTTCAGGGATAGCGAGGAGGGGGCTACCTCGGAGAAAGTGGCCGGGGGTCAGCGCGGTAAACTCTGTGGGATCTTGGGATAAAGGTGAGATAGGACGAGAGTTTAATACGGCTTCAATTCTTACCAAGAGGGTGGTAAATTCTTCAAATGTGAACTTGTGGGCTCCTGCAGTCCTCTTGAAGTGCAGTTTGAAACTCTTCACTGCAGACTCCCACAAGCCGCCCATGTGGGGAGCTCCGGGTGGAATGAATTTCCAATTAATGCCCTAGGGAGAGTATTTTGCGATTACTTCTTGAGAGGCAGTTTTCATGAAGTCAACGAACTCTTTTTCCGTCGCTCTTTTAGCTCCAATAAACGTTTTGCCGTTGTCACTCATCATTGTGGCAGGATATCCACGACGTCCGACGAAGCGAGTGAATGCTGCGAGAAAGGCATTTGTTGTTAGGTCCGAGCACAGCTCAAGGTGGACAGCTTTTGTCACGAAACAGACAAAAACGGCCACGTAGCCTTTCAGTAAGGTGTGAGACCTTAGCAAGGAGGCTTTTATTTGAAAAGGCCCCGCAAAGTCGACACCGGTAGTGGTGAAAGGCGGAGCATATGTGCATCGTTCCGGGGGCAAAGCCGCCATGATTTGCGATCGCATTTGCTGCTTGTGGAGGGTACAAGTTTTGCACTGATGTCTGCATCTCTTTATGAGGGGTTTAAGTCGTGGAATATAGAGATCCTGTCTGAGGCATTGCTGCATGAGACGTATTTCAGCATGGAGAAGAAGTTCATGGAGGTACTGTATATAGAGGACAGCGAATCTTGATTTTTCTGGGATAATAACGGGATGTTTTTCATTGTAAGTCAACGTCGAATGAACTAGTCTACCATGAACCCTGAGGAGCCCATTTTCATCGAGGTATGGGTTGAGGGTTAGTAGAGAGCTTCTTTTATCAATGGGTTTTGCATTTCCTAAGCATGCTCTTTCGCGAGGAAAATATCGGGTTTGTGTTAACGTCACAAGTTTATTTTTCGCTTTGCGGAGATCTTCATGAGACAGAGAGGGAGTGTAAGCGGGTTTAATGCCTCGAATTCGGTCCTTGAGGTTATTAATGAACCTGAAGGCATATGCCATGACCCTGAGGGCGCGAGGAAATGAGGAAAATCGATCCAATACATCGGGGTCATCTTCAGCTGAGTATAGTGCTTCGACTCGGCGCATTTCAGGCGGGTTGATGCTGCGGGTAGATGGGTTTGGCCAAGCTTCGGGGGGCTGGGTCAGCCACGCAGGGCCATTCCACCACAGCGAAGAATTTGCCAAGTCCATGGGTTTGCATCCTCTAGTGCCCATGTCTGCTGGATTGTCGCGACTGCCTACATGCTTCCAGGAGGCGCTTCCGACGAGATCCATAATTTCAGCTGTTCGATTGGATACGAAAGTTTTCCAAGCGTGGGGAGGCTTTTCGAGCCATGCTAACACAATTTCCGAGTCAGACCACATGTAAAGATTTGTAAGAGAGAGCTCGAGATGGGATTGTACGACGGCGATTAGTCGGGCAAGGAGTAGAGCTGCACATAGTTCTAGTCTTGGAAGACTGGTAGTGCGAAGAGGGGCAACCTTGCCTTTAGCGACCAGAAGGTGGGACGATGTGGTGGCACCGTGGGTTGTTCGCAGATATATAGTGGCGCAATATGCCTTTTCTGACGCATCGCAGAAACCATGCAGTTCAACCTGCTGGTTCGGCATGTAGTCAACCCATCGAGGTATCTTTATATATGAGATGTTGGGTAAATTTTTTGCGAACTGCGTCCATTTAATGAAGCGGAGGGGCTTCACTGGTTCGTCCCAGCCAGTTCCGTCTATCCATAGCTCTTGGAGTAAAATCTTGGCCTGAATCATAATCGGCGTAAGCCACCCTGCGGGGTCAAAAAGTTTTGCGACCGAGGAGAGAATTTGTCGTTTTGTACTAGCGGACGAGAGGGGTAGTGAGTCCACTGTAAACGAAAACGTGTCGGTCAGAGCGTTCCACTGTATGCCGAATTCCAAAAGATTGGTATCTAGCAAGTCCTCTTCTTTGATGTTTTTTATTATACTGGGGTGATTGGCCGTTATTTTCCGTAATGGAAATCCTGCTGACGCCAACACTTGGATGACTTGGGAGAGAGATGTTTCAGCAGAGAGAATTTCATGGCTGCCAGAGAGAATGTCATCTACATATGTTTCTTTCATCAAAATAGGGACGGCTTTGGGGAAAGTTTCCTCTACATCTTTGGCCAGTTGGTGAAGAGTACGTATGGCGAGGTAGGGGGCACAGTTCACACCAAATGTGACTGTTTTCAGCCGATAGTCTTTTATGGGGTCGCTCGGAGATGAGCGAAAGGCGATCCTCTGATAGTCTCTGTCGTCTTCATGCATTATGATTTGACGATACATTTTTTCTACGTCTCCGTTAAAAACAAATTGGTAGGTACGCCACTTGAGAATCAGAAGCATCAGATCGGGCTGGAGGGTAGGGCCGGTATACAGAACGTCGTTGAGCGCATGTCCAGATGCCGACTTCTTTGAGGCGTTAAACACGACCCGCACCTTTGATGTCTTTTTCTCGGGTTTGACAACTGCGTGATGAGGAAGATAAAATGAGAGGCATTTTCCTCCGTCAAATTTTTCATAGGAGCCGGTTTCCTCCATATGATCGAGGGTGAGGTATTCTTCTAGAACACTATCATATTGAGTCTTTAAATCCCCTTTCTTCTGCAGACTTCTCTCCATTCCAAGAAAATGGCTTAGAGCTGAAGACCGAGAGTGGGATAATGAGATTGACTCTGGGAAGCTGGGTTTAAACGGCAGCCTTACGATATAACGACCGTTATCATCGCGTGAGGTTGTGGCTGCATAGAAATTTTCGCAAAACTCGTCTTCTGGGATTATTTGGGGTTTGGTGGGAACTTCCTCCAATTCCCAGAATTTACGCAATAGCGAGTGAAGATCTTCGTTGGACACTTCTGACACTTGCATGCAGAAAGCGTTTACCAACACAGGAGCTCTACCGCTCAGAATCCATCCAAAAATGGTTTTCTGCGCTAGAAGATGGGGGGAAAGTTTCTCAACGCCATTTTGGATGATTTGCGGTATTACATCACTGCCTAGGACGAGATCTATTTGCGAGGGGGAGTGACAGTTCGAGTCTGCGAGGTTGAGGTGTGCCCATTTTGCTTGAAGCTCGCTAGTGAGCTTAAGCGAGGGGAGCATTTTTGTTAGCCGGGGTAATACTATTGCCTCTGCACTTATTCTGGTTTTGAAATCGGGGGATACCAAAGTCAGAGAGCACAATTTGTTTGAGGTCTGAACTACCTTGCCGCCCATCCCTGATATTTCAAATCTAGAGGGTTTGAATGGGAGTTTGAGTCTATCTTGGGCTCTGGTAGAGATAAAGGTTCGTTCAGATCCCTGATCCACAAGAGCTCGTAGTTTAAAAATTTCTCCTTTATGCTCTACGGGAACGATAGCCGTGGGTAAAATTATTTCACAATCGTTTTCGGAATAAAACGATTGCACTTGGCTTTTCTGCGAGCATGAAGGGCTTTCATCCAGAGCATTGGCTTGATCGGGAGTATTGCCGGGTGAGACTGTGGAATTCGTGGTGGTGGCTTGTGAGGCTGTCCTTTGCAATCGTGAGGGTTGTCTTTTCGGCACTTGAGATGAGTCTTCGTGAAGAACTGAGTTGTGCCGATCTTGACATTGATTGCAAGTTTGAGTACTGGAACAGTCTTTCAATATGTGTGACTGAGAGAGACAATTGAAACACATATTGTTTTCTCTCACAAACCTTCTGCGATTAGAGGTCGACAGCTTCTTAAATTTGAAGCAACCTATAAGGGGGTGAGATGAGGTTTTACACATAGCGCACTTGTACATTGTTCGCTGCTCTGTCATATGAGACTGGGTGTGGGAGGTCGATTTATTTGGAAACGCATGTGACTGTTGGGGTTTAAATGGCGGCCTAGTTTGAGGACGAGTGAATTTACTTTTACTTGGGCGCCATTGATCAACTCTTTCTACCACTTCGTATCGCGTTGTGAGGAACTGGTCCATTTGGGACCAGTTGGGAAGTTCTCTTCTTGAGGTTAGAGATTGCTCCCACAACGTGACTGTATTTTCTGGGAGTTTAGAGGTCACGAGATAAATAAGAATGGGGTCCCAGTTATCTGTGGAGACTTGTTGCGTGACGAGAATTTGAAGGCAATTATTTACCGACGATTGCAACCTTTGAATGTCTTCACTGTTTTCGGTAGTAATAGTTTTTAAGTTCATCAGGGCCCGTATTTGGTTATCTACGAGAACTCGTCTGTTCTCGTATCGGGCCTTTAGGGCTTCCCACGCTAAGGCAAAGTTGTCGTCAGTCAAGGGAAATTGGTTGACTATTTGAGCTGCCTTTCCTTGGGTTTTGTATCTGAGGTGATACAATTTTTGCGCTTGGGAGAGTTTCGGGTGGTTATTATAAACGGCTGTGAACATGTCACGAAATGAGGGCCATTTTTCATAACCACCATAAAATATTTCGGTATCGCAGGGAGGGATTTTTAGCGAAATACCGGAGTTATCGGGTGGACCTGTTGTGACGGTAGGGGGAGCGGGGGCATTTGCTTGTTTAAGCAACTGAAGCTGGTCTTCGATCTGGGCTTTTGTGTCTTCGTATGCTATGACACAGGACCTGTATATGCTATTAGCAGATGTTGGAAAATCTTCGGGCAGGTCCTGATCTGGGGTTTCGACAATCTTATCGAAGACGGTTTGGACTCTATTCCAAAATTTGTCTATATTGGCGTTTTTTATTTTGAGTGAGGACTCCGTGTTGTCTTGGAGCGACGTCGACCTAAACCGAGCACAATATTCCAAAAAATTGTCCGTTTCGGATGTAAATTTTTTGTGGGCAGACGAGATTTTAAATTTTTTAACTCCTTGAGTTTTGGAGCCACCTTTTTTGGTTTCATCGTCACTCATTTTTGAGCTTTGTTTTATGTCGCTTAGAGTTGAGAATCAACAAAAAATTTAACTTCAGAGAGAAAACTTTTTTTTTTTTTGAAGAGAGAGTATTTGCTTTTAACTATGTGAGGGAGTTACGTTAAAATATTCACGTTAAATAGCAAGAGAGAGTACTTTTCAAAACCAAAAAAAAGTTTTTAAGCTAAATTTATTTGAGGGTGAGACTGAGAAAATTTTACCACTGTGCTGCGTTTGCACTATATTTAATATATGTATATGAGGGTGGTTTAAATATACGTGGGAAAAATTATGTGAGATATATGTATATATACGTATTAAAAAGTATCTCGGTGGTAAATTATTATAATTTTGATACGTTTGAGATTATCTAAAAATGTGGTTTTTTTTTTTTTTTTTTTTTTTTTTTTTTTTGTTTTCGGTGTGACTTAGAGGAGTCTTATTTAGCTTCGATTTGTTGGACTGTAGAGGCTTTGAGGAGAGAGAAATTAGTAGCTTATCGAAATTCTTAATGGGGATTGAGAATTTATAGCGTGCAAATTTAATACGAGAAACGTGCTATTACACGCACTGCACCACTCTTGTACCACTGTGCACGAGATTTTATTTCACCGCTTATGTCGTTTTCTTTCTTTTGTATATCCGTATGTATGTATACGCAAGTATGGAGATTTGAAAATATTTTTTGCGTTTTGTATTAATTTAATTTGGGAAAAATCAGAAGTTAGCAGAGGTTATGCAATATATTTAATTAACGACAAGAGATATTTTAATTTAAAATGAGGAAATTTAAAATTATTAAGAGATTTGTCGCATTAAAATATAAGGGGTGCTTTTAGCAAGTGTGCCCACTGTAGCTAACTACTGAGTTTTTCTTATTTTGCTTTGCACATATACCGTACTGAGTTTTGCAATATGGGGTTATTGCTATATGTATATATATATATATATATACGAAATGGTATGTGCAATTTTAGTGGGAACTTGAGAAAATTTGGCGGGAAATGAGGATTATTGGCAGGAAATTCTAATCCTCGAAAATGAAAATTGCCTTGATTTTTCCGTGTATAGGGTGTATTCAAATGTTATTTAATACTCACGGTTTTTTGGCAAATGGGTATTTATTGTCGCTGGTTCCTTAGTGGCGTCGAAGGACCACTGGTTAGGGGGAGTCAGTAAAAATTGCCTTACTCCTTTTGATGGGGCTGCTGCGGATGCGACTGCTGCGGTGATGGTGATGTAAGGAGGCGATATGGTTGACTACGCTGACGGTGGCGGCGGCAATATCCCCTATGCTGATCAACACAAATGTTAATGGATTCTGCAATGATTTCTGTGAAGCGGCGATGGCCGATTGTGGTCTTTAATTGGCTAAGAAATGCAGCACACCAAGTGTGGAAAACAATGGTTCACTGATGAGATCGGCAAAGATGCATTAACACCAGGAATATAAGGCGAAATATATATATATATGTATATATATATATATATATATATATATATATATATGCAAAAATCGCACGTCACTGCTGACCGTGCAAAACGAGATTCTTTTATTATTAACTATTCCGAACCGAACTATGAACTTTCGAAATAAGAAAAAGGGCACCTTTTAACTTTTATAAAGCTAATTTATATTGTACAGAGAGCTTTTCCAATTTTGTGTGTCACAACCGAGAGGATACAAAATTTCGAATGTATAAAAGAATCAAAAAGTCAAAAAACAATAATAAATATATGTATGTGTAGATAGTCACATCTGTCAACCCATTGTTGGGGTTGCCAGAGAGGTGAAATACGCTGGCGTGTTAGCGTACAATACAAACGTCTCAAATACTTCACGTTAATAAGGAATGTGTACGTAATATAGAATATACGTATTTGTACATGCAAATAATTCACGATGCATACTTATACGTAAAAGGTACATATGTAAAAAACTTCAATATAAAATTCAGCTAAATTCATTTAAATTCATGTTTAGGTTTTCTTAAGCCTAAGTTCTATTAAATAGAAGGGTTGGCTGTTGGCGACTACGACAGTCGCTCAAACAGTCTTCATTTTCAATGCGTTCAATAGATTTATAAGAACGCCGATCTCCCGGAATTTGATTTTGAATCGTCCAATTCAAGTCGTTGACATCAATATTTTTAGCTGCTAAAATTGCGCGTGCGGCTAACCATTCGTAGTTACCATAGTTTTGAGTGATATTTGGATATACACTGCTAACTAGTTCATCCTTACTTGAAGCGAATTGGCAAATCGCAGTTGGAATCGATATTAATCCACTGCAAGGATCTATCGGAACTTGTCCATTGCCGATTCGCAGCAGCTCTTTTTAAAAAACCTCTGCAGTTCTATCGTGTTGCAGCAAAACTCGAATATTGATGGTCAATGAAATGGTTTTAACAATGATGCCATGACTTCAGACATGCGTTTAGCTCATCCGCCGCTGTTGATTTTGGAATCACGGGTAGTGTTTGTCTGAAGTCGCCCGCCAGCAATATCATCACTTCTCCAAAGCAACGATAATTATTACGCAAATCTCTCAATGTTCGGTCGAGTGCTTCCAATGATCGTTTGTGGGCCATTGTGCACTCATCCCATATGATCAATTTACAGTTTTTTAAAACTTGTGCCATTGCTGATTGCTTTGAAATATTGCAAACGGGACTTTCGTGTATTTGCAAGTTTAATGGAAGTTTTAATGCTGAATATTCCGTTTTTCCACCATCCAACAGTGTTGCCGCAATTCCGGTAGATGCAAGAGCTAATGCAATACCACTTTGACCACGTATTGCTGCTGGTATTAAAGACAATAGGAACGTTTTAGCGGTCCCGCCGGCCGCATCGAGAAAAAATATGCCACCGCTTCCATTATCTACAGCATTTATTAGTTGATTGTACGCACTGCTTTGTTGTTCATTCAACAGTGGAAAATTTGTTTGTACTTGTGGTGGTTTGGTTATTAACACCCTGCTTCTGGTGCCCTCGAAAATTTCCCGCACTCCCGAACGGAGTATTCTGGCCCGGTTGCCCAAATGACTGGTCGCGCCACATTATAATCCGGTGAAAAAATTGCGGTTAATAAATCCTAGTATGATAAAAAAAACTTCTGTTTCCAAACGATGGTTTGTTGAAAAAAAATGTATATATCTATATAAAAAAAATTGCGCGAGAATCAGTGCAATCATTTATCGATAATCGTATCGAATAAAGAAAAATTTCCAAAAGCTGAAAAAAAGGTGGTTAGTTAACAAAATATGCAATATAGGTTTTAATGGGAATGCTGACATCCCACACTTAGAAGGCCGTAGGCTACAGGGGAAAGAAAAAAATATAAACACAGATCCATTCATACTTGTCCCTAGTGCTCCCAACCGCAATTCGAGGGGGTCTTAAGGCCCCCCTCCGAGACTGGTTGGCGCACTAGGATCAGTTCCAGACACACACGGGTTGGTCCCGACACACCCAGCCGCAACGCAGAGGCGGTCTCTTGGGACTCGCTAATGGGACTGGCTGGGGGTGTTGAGGCCTCCTGTCTTTCACCCCGGACACCCCCCTTGCCTCCGCCGCTATGGGTGGAGCACTTCAAAGGCCACTCCCCAGACTGGTGGGACATGAAGAGGTGCCACTTTGGATCCCAGCTCAACCCGTCACAATCCAGGTGGCGCTATGGGTTGCCACTTGAGACGTGGGATGAGCTGGGGTCCTACAACTGACACACTCATACGAACGACACAAATTCGGCAAAAAAAAAAGAAATTATAAATTTAGTGGAAACATTTATACCAAGCTGACTACGGACAACATCCGGCAAACTAAAATCCCAATTTACAAAAAAAACTAAGTGCGTGCAGCACTGCCTCATCGGGTGAAAATAAAAAAAAATTCCGGATAACTTGACGTGATCCACGAGGATCCCTCAGCTACCGGAGACGATGATCGCTCCGGACACCCTGGTCCGTCTAACCATCGCACCGCAACGCAGATGGCTGCTCCTGCGGCTGCACACCTCGGACTGGCGGGATGGTCAACTTCACAGTTTGTTCCGGAGTGACCCTCGCACCCGGCGCCTCAGGAACCACGTTGGGCGCCATCTGTTATGGAATCGCATTTTCGGTGGAAGCAGTAACGAAGGCGGTCGGCATGATGTTATGGTGCACAGTGGCTAGTCATTGTCGGCTGGGGCGGGTCTTTGCCAACCTTACTGTTCCTGCGCCGTAAACAGAAAAAAGTCATATCATGCCTCAAAAAAAAACTCAGCTGTCAGATTCAAAAAAAAAAAAAAAAAACTGACAGAAGCGCAGAGACCGACTCAAAACGCTTATCAATTCAAAAGAAACGACATCCGGTCGAACCGAATGCCACGGACAGACCGTTAATTTCAAAACTACATTCAAATATGAAAATTCAAAACAAAAAAATGAAGTAAAAAAAAACAATCTAATTGCAAAAAAAACTAACCGAACCGGAAATGACCGGTTACCCAAACGTTGGAAATCAAAATAAAAAAAGCTGAAAATTAAAAGAACCAAAAAGAAAATAAACAAAAAGGGCCGAGTAATCATAGGAGGCGCCGCGGGTGGTGTTGCGACGCCCGGTGCTATGCCCACTCTCAATAACCATGGCCACCGACGCACCTGTATTTCGGTGGCCCCTTACCTGTATGCCCTATGTGCCTTCTGAATGAAACGGAACGCCAGCATTCCCATTATTACTATGTTTTATTTACAACTCATTATATAAAGGAAAACCAATAATACAATTTTGGTCTGTTTTGCTTAATTAATATAATCCGCTCACGGAAGCAATTCTTAGGTTTCTACATATAAAATTTTTGTAAGAGGGCAACGTAAAAAAAAAAAAGAATTCTAAGCTTTTAATAAGAAACGCTTTCTGTTTTCGCGGATTTAGCTATAAATGTACTATGGTTTCGAACAATTGCAATTTTTGTCAAACATCTACAGTATTCTTGAGAATGTTGAACGCATTTGGCCTGCATCTGGGCAAAAAAAGTTATTTGTATGTTTTCAATGCGTGTAATTGTTTCGTTTGATTCTCTTATGCGCATTGCATATAATATAATTGTATATAGAAAAAAAGTTATGTAATAAGAACTATATTAAAAACTTGTATGTAGATTAAAATGTGCCTCATATCAACCATATACATAAATATATATTGCAGTTGTGCTATCATATGCTTATTCGTTTTTAGCCCATCATATCACATTATGTTGTAAGTTTTTAAAACCTGGGTTTTAATTGTTTTTGTTTTTGATTTTTTTAATGAAATTCATAGTTTTATCTTTAATTTTGTGTACTCTTGTTGAGCGCTAAGAATTCTAATAGATGAACTGAATTTGAAAAACTTATAATAAAAATTTTAATTTTAAAATATTAGAAAAATTTTATAAATTTAAGAAATGAAAAAATTGAGAAATTAAACAATATAAATTTGAGAAATTTCTGTTTGTTTGTTTAAAATCTAGCCTCGTTTCTAATTCACCTATGTTTAACACATAGTTTACGAATACATCTTAATACATATGTACATATTTCAATTTCAATTTCAATTTCAATTTATTTAAAAAAGTGGTTGTGACTGTAAGACAGAGTCTTTTATAGCACATCAACGATTATACTTTGCAAAATAATTAACAATTAAGCCTAAATTCTTATTAGAGAATTACTAACAATAATTATAAACTTAACGAATAGAAAGTTTTGTTGGTAAAAGAAAGAAAGATGGAAATACAAGGAAGACTATAAAGTTTACCACAATCACATTAAGCTCCCTGAACTGAAGTAGTCATGAATCACCCTTCTGTAGTTGTTCCTACACAACACACCCTTTAGGAAATTTGGGATAGAATTCCAGAGCCTTACAGCATGTATAAAGAATAGCCTCGAAGAGCACAAATAGAAATATCTGGGAATGATCAATTTGCGATGTCTACCAGACTTTGAAAATTTAAGTTTCTCAAAAAGATACTTTGGTGTTTGAAATTCAATGAGTTTGTACATGTATATACAATTTCGCGCTGCTATGTACTCAAAAATACTGCATCCGATAACTTTGCGCTTCCATGGAGATATATGATCATATTTTTGTAGGCCGTAAACATACCGTGTGACGTTGTTAAAAGTAACATCAATTTTATGGGACGAAGCAGAGTCAAGTTGACTGTAAACGAGCTCTGAGTACGTTATTTGTGGAAGGATCAGCTGCATAGCTAGTTTTTTCCTAGTCTCTAGGGGAGTGAACGAAGCAGACATTCTCAATCTACGTAAAACAGAATAAACATTACTCACAACTTTATTTACATGGTCGACACAGTTTAATTTTGAGTTAATCACAAAGCCCAGATTTTTTATTTTGCTAGTAAATGAAAGCACGTTTTCACCAACGAACAGTTTTGGAATATCTTCAGTATGCACAACACTATTGCTTATAGGCAGAACATATGACTTTTTGGCATTCAAGCACAGACCGTTTTCACAAGCCCATTTCGCAATAGCAGACAAGTCGCAATTTATTTTGTAACACAAATCATCAACAAGACCAACACGACTAGATAAATACAATTGAATGTCATCAGCACAAGCATGTGCATTAACATACTGACACCTAGCGAACACATCATTGATAAAAAGAGTAAACAGAAGAGGACCAAGGACAGAGCCTTGCGGTACACCAGAAGAGACAATACATGATCTAGATGCAGTGCCTTTGCATACAACTTTCTGAGTCCTTTCGGCAAGGTAGCTGGCCATAAGGCTAACTGATGTAACTGAAAACCCAAAAAAACATTTGAGCTTTTCACAAAGAAGTCTATGACTAACTAAATCAAATGCCTTTGAAAAATCCAGGAGGCAAAGAAGAGTTAGGTCACCTTTATCAAAATTAATTCTTATGTCGTCCAGTATTTTCAACATAGCTGTAGAACAACTGTGCTTAGGACGAAAACCAGATTGCAGTGGATTGAGCAGATTAAGTTCTTGAACGTATAATGAAATTTGAGCTGCCATCAAGGACTCACACACTTTAGCGAAGGCTGGAATAACGCTGATTGGCCTGTAATCAGAAGGTGTTATGGCTGCATTTTTTTTGGCGACAGGAACAATCACAGCCTTTTTCCATTCCACTGGGAAACACGAAGTTGTAAAGCAATGATTGATTATGTGTGTAAGGGTTCCTAGCACGAAAGGCAGTACAATCTTCACAAACTTCAAGGATATTCCGTCCTCTCCTATGGCATCGGACTTGATTCTCATAAGGGATTCAAGAACATCTTTTTCACTTACTGCGCTAAATTGAAATTCTCTCTCCGGTGAAAATGTGTGTTCTAAGTACTCAGCTCTGTTCTGGACAATACCCGAACTACTAAAATAATCGTTAAGAGTATTAGGATTAATCTGACACTCAATCGTCTGTTTACCATGGATGTTGAGATTCTTTAAGTTTCGCCATAAATCTTTAGATGCTAGTGCCGGATTTAACTTTCGGTGACAGTATATTTGCTTTGCTTGCCTAGTGATGTAAGTGGCCTGGTTGCGAGCGATTTTATACTGCGACCAAGCAGTTTCAGTGTTGGTCTTTTTCCACTTTGTGTACAGCTTATTGCGTAGTTTAATAGCAGATCTGACTTTTTTATTGTACCAAGGACAAGAATTTTTTATAAACCGGACTTCACGTAACGGTACGTGGACATCAAATAGATTGCGGAGGGTGTTATTTAAAAAATCAAGCTTCTCATCCACGGTAACAAGAAACCAACATGAGGCCCAATCGACATATGATAGATCAACAAACAACTCATCCACATTTAGAGAATTGAAATCACGATAAACAGAAGTAACGGTGTCAGCTGAACAATTAAACGTAACATCTAGTGTGCAAAAAATAAGATCATGATCGGAGATGAAGCTAATTTGTTGAAATTTTAAAATGTGGTCAGGGCTTGCCGTTATAATGATGTCCAGCAGGCTCGGAGTTGAGTTATGTGAATATCTTGTTGGTACAATATTGTTAACAACGGTAAGACCAGCGCCCGCGACATGGTCAAGTAGTTTCATAGTGTAAGCACCATTACACAAAAGATTCACGTTAAAGTCCCCACAAATTACAAAACGCTCAAAATCAATTAAAAACTGGGATAACTCCTCAAAATATGAATCTAACAAATTACACCTATGGGGGTTGTACACGCAAGATACCAAAACTTTTTTCACGTTGTCCGATATTTCGGCAATGATAAACTCCGTGTCACTATTTTTTGATTCTGCCAAGACACTAATTTTCAAGTAGGACTTACAGTAGATAGCAACTCCTCCCCCCCTCTTTCCTTTTCTGTCAACGCGTGTCAGACTATAGTTAGGGATGCTGTAACAAACGTCAGGAATATCACTAGTGAACCAGGTTTCCGTGACACAAATAAGATCGACATTACAATCAGAAAATACATCCCTAACATAGTCCAGCTTATCATTATTTAAACTGCGGGCGTTGAAGTGTACTACATTAAGTCCATCAGATTGCTTACACAAGATATTCATTAATGCCTTGTTGCTATCACTAATGCTGAAGGCAGATTTCCTACAGGGGTCTAAGTCCATTAAATGGTGAAGGAACGGCCACAAAAAGTATGATATACATAAAAACCGCAGCAGTGAAGCAAATATATGTGACTGCAACAAATAAAAAGCACAAAGAGAAAAAGAGCAGACAAAAAAAAAATAAATGAGCATGACTGAAATTAAAGCTAGAAACAAAATAAGAACGAGAAAATAGACGAGTTAAAAGAATTGAGCATAAAGAGAAAAGTTCACAGCATAGATTAAATTGAAAGGCAGAGCTTAAGTTTAATATATACATATACATAAACATTCTAATTATTATTTGTTTCATACTGTAAGTGCGCTTAAGTACCAACAACAGCATCCATGCATATAAAAAAACCGAATATAATTCCTTTGCAAGATTTAGCTTGTCGCCACTTTGCAATAGTTATTATGGTAATTTCGCTTATTTAATTTCAATATAAAACCATGAATAATGCAATTTGTCACAGTTTTCAAAAACATTGAATATTAAGCCAGAGTTTAGCTTTGTTAAATTATTTAATTTTTCTTTTCGTTTCAAATTGGCTTATACAAATACACAAGCATAGTAGTATACAGAGAAAAATATACATAAATAGAAATTTCATTGAAAAATTTTTCAGAAATCTTACTTAAAGATCGCAACCCATTTTTTTGAGTGAATATGCAAGTGAATATTTGTAGAAAGTTTATTTTAATTTCACAATCGTTAATGCTGCCACATTATAATAGTGACGCATTACAAATAATAATTAGTAGTGTCGTATTTGGATTGAATACATATAATAGCAAGTATGGGCGCGTATATGTCTACATACATTTATGTACACGCCCTTGGAAAGTTGTAATGTGAAAGCTATCACCTCCAACCGATTTATACTCGCGCTGTCTTTTGATTTGTATAAGACAGAAAATTTTCCTGCTCTGGCTTTAGTGAGGACATGTTAGAATTTTTCGGTTTAAATTTACTGGAAACGAATTTGAATAGGTGCCAATGAATGCATTACAATTAGGACAATGATGGGTTGCCTTCTGACAGGACTTCATACAATAGGATACATAACGCACGACCCACAAGCAAAAAGCAAAGTATCAGCGCCCAAATATGCGTACGCGTTTTAAAGAAAAAAAAAAAAAAAACGGACTCACCCAGTGTCTGGTACTTACATAGCCGGCCAGAGTATGTACCGTGGGCCCCTGCCGGCGTGGTTACTGATGAGGTTGTCGTTCTTGTTGTTGCTGGTTATTCCTCTGTGCTTGTTGCTTTTGCGGTTGTTTAACATTTATTTGCTGAGTTCTCGTATTCGTTGCTCCTACGCCACCTACTCCTATGGTTGGTGTATTGTTATTACACTTGTTATTATTAAGATGACTGTTGTTGCTGTGCACAAGGCATTAGTGGCAATTGTGTTTGGCTGCGACTACTACTATTGCTGTTGCAATTCCCAAGGCAGTCGGTTCTATGTACTTGAGCGACTCGGGATTTTTCCCGACCAAGGACTGTCATTTCAGTGTGACCCCATTTAATTTGTTTCGTCCCTCCCACAAATTGACATCCTCCCAGCAGCTCCTTGCAGCAGGACTGCTGCATACTCTCTTACTCCGGGAAAGCATCGAATACAATCCGCGTCCGTCTCCTGACCCCGGTCCTGAGAAATGGTTTTGCTGCATTTGCCGGAAAAGAATCTTTTTAGGACGGTCATACTCTGTTCAGTGTGTCTCGTGCAAGGGATGGTTGCATCGGACATGTTGTTCTGGGCTTGATCCCAAATCCCGACGTCCACGTAACTTTTATAAATCTTTTGTGCCTCCTTGCTGTTCACGCCCAAGGGCGTCCCGTGGTCTATGCCTAAGCGACCCCCACTACCTTCCAGCAGGCCCGCTGCTCAGCTAGCCACAAAAAGTACCCGCTGCTGCTCGCGCCCCACGGCGCCAACAACTCAAACAGCTGACACCACTCATAACTACTACCTTCGTAGTAGAGTTGGTAGCAATGCTGAGCATCAGCCTCTGCCCCCCTCTTCTCCCCCCCTTTTCCGGTAGCAATCGTGCAGGTCAGGGAAACAGACTCTTAGTCCCTACCTCCGTTTGCACCGCCTGCCAGCACAGAATATATAGGTTTGCGACATCCGCCCAATGCAGCTCCTGCCTTGGGTGGTGCCACTTTCCTAGATGTTCTGGTCTCCGCGACGGCAACTTCCCGACGGGTTTCACCGGGCCATGTTGCCAGGTTGCAAACCCAAATCTTCCGGGTACCCCAATGCTTGCCGAAGGACGCCCAGTCCCAGGGCCACAACAGCAAATGCGTCCTGGCCTTCCACAACCCAGGAGTAGTCACCTGTCACTTACCCTCAGAGTGGCGGCGTCTGCCCTTATGCACTTCAGAATTCTGCAGTTAAACTGTAATGGACTAACTGGGAAGATTACGGAGATAGTCGATTTCGTGAAGCGGTACAACATCCGCATTGCTGCGATTCAAGAGACTAAACCAACAGCAAAATCTGCATTGCAGACCTGATCTGGGTATAATGTCCACAAGAAAGACTGCGAGAGCGGAAATGGAGGCGGCCTCGCATTTATCATACACCACTCTGTGCAATATTATATATTTGATCCTGGCATCGACCGCAGGGACAATGTCTTAGAACGTCAAGGCCTATCTGTCCGGTCAGGCGATACAAACCTAGAAATCATCAACATCTACATCCCTCCTACCACCTGTTGCCCCAGTGGATACCACCCTAATATCAGGGCCTTTCTCACTGGCACCAATCGCATTATCTTAGGCGATTTCAATGCCCATCATGATCTGTGGCATTCAAACTTGCGGGCGGACAGTAGGGGTGAGATGTTGGCGGATCACATAGAAGAAACGGCGTTCTGCACAATAAACGGAGACGCCCCCACACGTATGGTAGGAAGCTGTCACAGCTCGCCAGATATCTCAATCGTGGGCGCAGAATTCGTAAACTGCGTCAGCTGGTAGCCGATGGTAACATTGGCGTCCGACCACCTGCCTATACTTATTTCGCTTAAGCGTACCGCCGACTTCATCGTCACTGAAAAACGCACTTTCATAAACTTCAAAAAAGGAAAGTGCGAAGAATATAAATCCTTTACAGACAACCGTTTTGCTGCTCTCCATATCCCGACTGATGCCCGCCAAGGGGAGCGTGCCTTCCGTAAGGTCATTGAATCCGCCTCGGCACGTTTCATTCCCGCCGGGAGAATTCCCGAAATCCGGCCCACTTCCCGGCGGAGGCCACAAACTTAGCGAGAGAACGTGACCTTATAAGACAGCTTGATCAAGGCGACCCCCAAATAAGGGATATAAACCAACGCATCAGATTGCTTGTGGATGAACACAAGAGGGCGAAATGGGAGGAGCACCTAAGAGGTTGTAACCTCTATACCGGTGTGGGTAAAATTTGGGCCACCGTAATGTCCCTATAGAATCCGACTAAGCACAAAGATAAAGTTTCCATCGCCTTTGGCGACAAAGTGCTGTCGGATGCGAAAAAATGCGCGAGCGCTTTCTGCCGACAATATATAATGTATCCTACGTTCGACAAAGATAGACGTAGAGCCAATAGACACGCACATAAACACAAATTCAGCGCATCACCAATCACCATCACCACTAAAGAGGTTGATGGCGCCATTGGTCGCGCTAAAGCATCCAAAGCAGTGGGCCCAGACGGCATAGCCATGCCGATGCTTAAAAGCCTATTGAAAGAGGGTTTCAAATATTTAGCGCATGGGTTCAACCTGTCTCTTTCCACCTTTGTCATACCCGAGAAATAGAAAATGGCCAGGGTGGTCTCGCTACTAAAGCCTGGGAAACCAGCTAACATTGGTGAGTCGTATCGTCCGATATCTCTCCTATCGCCAGTGGCAAATACGCTTGAAGCCATCTTGCTCCCTTATTTCCAAGCAAATTTGCAGCTAGTTCCTCATCAGCATGGCTTCAGAAAACTCCATAGCACCACCACCGCGCTAAATGCCATTAGCACCCTGATAAATTGCGGTTTAAATCAATACCCCCACCATAGAACAGTACTCGTAGCGCTAGACCTATCAAAAGCTTTTGGTACGGTCAACCATTGCTCGTTACATCAAGCCCTGGAAGGGTCTACCCTTCCCTCATGTCTTAGAAGGTGGGCCCCAAATTATCTGGGTGGTCGGCAGGCTTCGGTGCAATTTAGAAACGAAACATCAAAACCAAGGAGAATTAAACAAGGGGTTCCACAGGGTGGTGTCCTATCCCCACTTTTGTTTCATTTCTACATATATAAGCTACCTTCACCACCGGAAGGAGTCACAATCATTTCCTACGCCGATGTCTGCACAATAATGACCACAGGCCCAGGCCCAAAGATCGATGCGCTATGCAATAAAATAAACGGCTACCTCCCTGATCTCTCCAGTTTTTTCGCCTCGCGAAACCTGACATTATCACCGACAAAATCTTCCGCGACCTTATTTACAACATGGACGTCCCAAATGTCGACCATTTTGAACATCCACGTCGATGGCACTACGCTACCGACAGTCCTACACCCCAAAATCTTGGGTATGATGTTTGATCAGGATCTACATTTTGGTGAGCACGCAGCCGCAATTGTTCCGAGAATTCAGAGCCGTAAACAAATCCTCAAATCCCTCGCTGGCAGTACCTGGGGAAAAGACAAAGAAACGCTCATGACTACATACAAAGCAATTAGCCAGCCGATTACGTGCTACGCGTCGCCCATATGGTCGCCAAGCCTAAAAATTACCCACTGGAAGAAACTACAGGCCTGCCAAAATACTGCCCTCAGAATCGCCATGGGCTGTCTTCTTATGTCCCTAGAACACCATCTGCATAATGAAGCGAGAATACTCCCCATCAGGGAGAGAAATGAGATGCTGACCAAACAGTTCCTGTTGAATACCCAGAAACATGGGCATCCCAACAGACATCTGATTGATGAACCACCACCGCCTAGGGGCTTAAGGAGTCATCTTCGTAAGCATTTTGAGGAAATATGGCATTTGAGAACCCAGCCGTATGAAGTGAAAAAACACAAGCAGGTCCTTGGTGAACTCCATAAACAGGCGTCGGACCTTTATGCCGGGCATTGCCCGGTGAATCCAGTACTTAAAGAAAATTATCCAAAACTCGCGGAAGAGGAACGCATACTCCCCAGGGAAACGCGTGTCACTCTTGCTCAACTTCGTTCTGGATACTGTAACAGGTTAAACTCTTACCTATCCAGAATTAAAACCGACATACAAAATGTATGCCCCGCTTGGAATGTGTCTCCACATGACACCAACCATCTCTTTAATTGTAATGTGGAACCAACGCCCCTAACACCTCTTTCCTTATGGTCCACCCCTGTTGAAACGGCAAGTTTCCTTGGACTCCCGTTAGAGGATATTGATGAAAATTTGTGATCGGTCGCGGCTATTAGGTGGGGCGAGCATTGCTACAACAACAACAACAACATTGCTGTTGCTACTAATGTGATTGCATCCATTGCTCTGGTGATGTCGCAACTCATTCGATGTACCCTATTTCAAATTTTTACGTTTATTTGCAGCTAAATTTGCGGAACTTTTTGCTGCTGCGGTTTGTTGTATCTGATGAAATTCCTATTGCAATGGCTGTAATAATAAATTATTTGGCCCTTCTGCGTCAACTGCTTCTTCCGTGTTACTATCTCATTGTTGTAAATGTGTATCTACTTTTGTTGACTTTTCTACGACAATTTCGCCAAACGATTGCAATGGCATCATACGCTATGCAAGAGTTGAGAAAAAGCTTATGCTTCTGTTCTCCTTTTTTTTCTAAGTACGTGGGCCGCCAGAAATATGGCTGCTACTGGAGCTCCTCTCTCTTGAAACTCTTGGTAGTATTTGCTAATTTCTTAACATTTTCGAGAGCATTTGTAAAGCGTCGCACGGCTCTTGGTAGACTTTGCGTAAAGTTTCTTTGGCTGTTAGCTGCTATGAGTTTTTATCTTCCAGAAGTTTTAGAACCTCATTACGCAGCGCACTATCTCGCACATTCTTTTTCCGGAAACCGTGGTTTTCTCGTTTTTTTTTTTTTTGAAGTGATCGCCGATCTTTTTATTGTCATTTTTCGGTACTTTGCCATCGCAACTTTTAGGTCCCATCACTAGTCACTAGGCGTGTTCGCACGCCGACTCTCTCAAGTAGACCGTAACCGTGACCATAACAGCAGACCGTAACAATATATATATATTTTTTTGCAATTTCAGCACCATTTTAACAGCTAGAAGCTTCAAATTTCACCAAATGCTTACGTGTATAGCATATATTGTTGTCTGAAAAAATCATAGAGATCGGTGGTATATATAGTATATATCTCATACAACCGATTGTTCAGGTAAGATACTTTGCGCAATTTCTGCCCCATTTTTACAGCTAGACTCTTAAAATTTCACCAATTGCTTAAGTATATAGCGTATATTGTTGTCTGCAGAAATCATAGAGATCGGTGGTATATTTAGTATATATCTCATACAACCGATTGCTTACGTATATAGTATATATTGTTGTGTGAAAAAATCATAGATGTCGGTGATATATATAATATATATATGATGGTATATATAGTATATATATATAGAATTTATATATTTTTGTTTGCAATTTCAGCCCCATTTTAACACTAGAAGCTTCAAATTTCACCAAATGCTTACATGTATAGCATATATTGATTTCTGAAAAAATCATTGAGATCGGTGATATAATAGTATATATCTCATACAATCGATTGTTCAGATAAGAAACTTTTCGCAATTTCTACCCCATTTTAAAAGCTATAAGCTTCAAATTTCAACAATTGCTTACGTATGTAGTAAATATCGTTGTGTGAAAAAATCATAGAGATCCGTGGTATATATTGTATATATCTCATACAACCGATTGTTCAGATAAGAAACTTTGCGTAATTTCTGTCCCATTTTAACAGCTAGAAGCTTAAAATTTCACCAATTGCTTACGTATATAGCGTATATTGTTGTCTGAAGAAATCATAGAGATCGGTGGTATATATATTATATACCCCATATAATCTGTAAGTTTTGCCCCTTTTTTACGGCTAGAAGTTTGAAATTTCAACAAATTTCATGAAATAGTTACGTTTACGTCATATATTGTTGAAATACGTGATTCATAGTTATAGTTTTTACATGCAGACCACAAAAAAACTGAAACTTTGCATCCTCACACAAATTACCTACCTATTTTTATACCTTTCATGAAAATGAAGTGGTATAATTATTTCGTCACGAATCCCAAAATTGTAAGTCCTTAAAGGAAAATAGATAGGCCCACCATTAAGTATACCAAAATAATCAGGTATCATGTCCGTCTGTCCATCTGTCTGTTTGTATGCAAACTAGACCCTCAATTTATGAGATATCCTGATAAAATTTGGTGAGCGGGTGTATTTGGGTGTCCGATTAGACATTTATCGGAACCGACCGGATCGGACCACTATAGCATATATCCTCCATACAACCGATTTTTCAGAAAAAGAGGATTTTTTCCATATCTTCCTCAATTTATCGGGTTCAAGCTACAAACTTCACCGTATACTTTCGTATATTGCACATATTGTTGTCTGAAAAAATTAATGAGATCGGTCGTATGTATAGTATATATCCCCACAGGCGATTGTTCAGATAAGAAACTTTTCGTGATTACTGCCCTATTTTAAAAGATAGAGGCTTCAAATTTCAAAGAATGCTTGCGTATATAGCATATGTTGTTGTCTGAAAAAATTATAAATATCGGTGGTATATATAGTATATATATGGTGGTATATATAGTATATATATATATTTTTTTTTTTGTTGCAATTTCAGCACCATTTTAACAGCTAGAAGGTTCACATTTCACCAAATGCTTACGTGTGTAGCATATATTGCTGTCTGAAAAAATCATTGAGATCGATGGTATACATAGTATATATCTAATACAACCGATTGTTCAGATAAGAAACTTTGCGCAATTTCTACCCCATTATAACAGCTAGAAGCTTCAAATTTCACCAAATGCTTACGTATATAGCATATATAGTTGTCTGAAAAAATCATATAGATCGATGGTATACATAGTATATATCTCATTCAACCGATTGTTCAGATAAGAAACTTTGCGCAATTTCTGCCTCATTTTAACAGCTATAAGCTTCAAATTTCACCGATTGCTTACGTATATAGTATATATTGTTGTGTCAAAAAATCATAGAGATCGGTGATATATATAATATATATATGATGGTATATATAGTATATATATAGTATATATATTATATATTTTTTTTTGCAATTTCAGCACCATTTTAATAGCTAGAAGCTTCACATTTCACCAAATGCTTACGTGTGTAGCATATATTGTTGTCTGAAAAAAAAATTGAGATCGATGGTATACATAGTATATATCTCATACAACCGATTGTTCAGATAAGAAACTTTGCGCAATTTCTACCCCATTTTAACAGCTATAAGCTTCAAATTTCACAAAATGTTTATGTTTATAGCATATATTGTTGTCTGAAAAAATCAAAGCGATCGGTGATATATATATTATATACCCCATATAAACTCTCACCTTTGCCCCTTTTTTACGGCTAGAAGCTTCAAAATTCATCAAATTTCATCAAATAATTATGTTTACGTCATATATTGTTGAAATACGTGATTCATAGTCATAGTTTTTACATGCAGACCACAAAAAACGTGAAGCTTTGCATCCTCACACAAAGTACCTACCTATTTTTATACTCAGTTGAGCAGAGCTCACAGAGTATATTAACTTTCATTGGATAACGGTTGTTTATACAGGTATAAAGGAATAGAGATAGATAGGCACAGCACTTTTTATTAGCAACGTACGGCAACAACCACCACACACGTCATTTTTAATTTGGTGGCGCAGGGGTTTGTTTTGGGGGCAGGGGTTGATGCTCGGCATTTCTCCCGACTCTACTACGGAGATTGTAGGTATGAGTGGGAGCAGCCGTGTGAGTTGGTGGCGCCGTGGGGCGCGAGCAGCAGCGGGTACTTGTTGTGGCTTGCTGAGCAGCTGGAAGGTAGCGGGGGGGGGGGGCGCTAAGGCGCAGACTACGGACCGTCCTAGGGCGTGAACAGCAAGGAGCCACAAAATATTTATATAAGTTACGTGGAGGTCTGGTTTTGGGATCCAGCCCAGAACAACCTGTCCGATGCAACCATGCCTTACACGAGACACACTGACAAGACTATGACCGTCCTAAAAAGATTATTTTCTGGCAGATGCAGCAAAACCATTTCTCAGGACCGGGGTCAGGAGACGGGCCGGATTGGGTTCGATACCTTCCCAGAGCAAGAGAATATGGAGCAGTCCCGCTGCAAGGAGTTGCTGGGAGGATGACACTTTGTGGGAGGGACGCAACAAATTAAATGGGGTTACACTGAAATGGCAGTCCTTGGTCGGGAAAAATCCCGAATCGCTCCGGTACATAGAACCGACGGCCTTGGGAAGCCGATGGTAACATTGGCATCCGACCATCTGCCTATACTTATTTCGCTCGAGCGTACCGCCGACTTCATCGAACCATTTTTGTTATATTGGCGGCGCAACACCAACCACAACCGGTATTTATTTTTTTCTTGGCGACATGCCGCCCAACAACACTACAACAACGTTTGTAAATTGGCGACAATAATTATTACGCATCGAAAAACACTACATTACATTTTTTATTTTAACGGCGCCCCATCAACAACAATAACAACAAATTCCTCATATTGGCGACATACCGCCCAACGACAGAATCATCTACCAGAACTTTCAACTTGGCATATAGTATTTTTCACCGACGGCGTTGAGCCGCAACAACAACAGCAAAGACACAATAAACTTTTCAACCTCAATAATAGTTTTCACCGGCGGCATTGAGCCGCAACCACAACAACAGCCACGTCAACACCTATAACAAGAAAAAAGGTACTAGACGATTTTTGGCAAAACGACAATAGGGAAAACCACTGGCAACAATCACAACGAAGCCGGTAGCCACATTTCCATATTTTTGGGGCTAGCTCACATACTTGGGCAACATAAGCAACAACAAACACCGGGGGAGGGAGGAGCTTTTCCGGCAATGCAACGGATGAACATTGTTATTTTCATATGTTTTTTTTTTTATATACCTTTACAATTCTTATTCAAACATTGTCATAAGGGGCATAATTAGTTGGTAGGAAACGGGCAAAAGGGGGCATTCTATTTCCGGGGCCAAGCATTTCTTTTTCACGCATATAAAGTGTGAGTTTACTTTAACTCCATATTTCAGGAGATAATGGTGGCACTTTTGCCTCCATCATTTTTTTTCTTTTCGTTTCTTCATTTTCCCCACATCAGTTTGGCATTTAATTTTTTTTTTTTAGTATTTTCATATCTTGCGTCTTCTGGCTTATACACATTTTTCTTTTACACATGGTTTCTTCTTTCTGTGGTAGCACCAAATTAGAATTTTAAAATTTTTGCCATTTTTTTATATTTTTGTTTTGTAGTTACTTTTTATGATTACTGGCAATATCAATTCCAATATAACTTTTTTTAGCCTCACAAAGCCGAGATTAGTAATGTTAGTGTGCCTTCCGCACCAAAGGCATTTTTTTTTGGTAGAATACACGTTTTTTTTTAACACGCGTTTATTAGCTTGGCCTGTATGTAACGGAATTTTTGAGCTTAATTTTCACCGGTTTCTAGAAGTCTGATTAATTTGAAACTTTGCATACGTATCAAGGACCGATGACAATGCATTAATGTGATGGTGCGGTGACATAAGGTCAACGGCCATAAGGTCAATTGGCCTTATTACCACTTTGAATGGCTATAAGTTTGATTGAAACTTTGCACACGTATCAAGGCTCGATGACAATGCATTAATGTGATAGTGTGGTGACACAAGGTCAACAGCCATAAGGTCAATTGGCCTTATTACCTCTTTGAATGGCCATAAGTTTGATTGAAACTTTGCACACGTATCAGGGGTCGATGACAATGCATTAATGTGATGGTGTGGTGATATAAGGTCAACGGCCGTAATGTCAATTGGCCTTATTACCACTTTGAATGACCATAGGTTTGATTGAAGCTTTGCACACGTATCAAGGCTCGATAACAATGCATTAATGTGATGGTGTGGTGACATAAGGTCAACGGCCATAAGGTCAGTTGGCCTTATTACCACTTTGGATGGCCATAAGTTTGATTGAAACTTTGCACACGTATCAAGGCTCGATGACAATGCATTAATGTGATGGTGTGGTGACATAAGGTCAACGGCCATAAGGTCAGTTGGCCTTATTACCACTTTGAATGCACCGTAGCGAGCGCGGTCTCGATCCACTTTCACTGTTGTTTCGGGATCCTGCCAACTCTGCTGCTCTCATCTATAATGCCAATGATTTTCCGACCCTTGGCCCTTTTCGGTGCCGTGGGGTTGGATTCATCCATGGACCACTGGCGTTTAGAGGTTGAATCACTCTCGACTAAAACTTTTAAAATTACTTGAACTAAAAAATAAAAAAATAAAATAGTTTAAAAAAACTAAAAAAACACCCTTTTATACCAAACCGAACTAAAAAATAGAAAATAATTTTCAATTAAAAAGTGTTTATATAACAGTAGTAGAAGGTCAAACATTCGTTTATAGTTAATCACCTCAAAATAAAATTATAACAAAATTTAATTTATAATTTAATTCACAGTAAAAAGCTTGGGGTGCTTCATATTGAATGTTGCAATAATTCTATTGGCAACTATCTGAGAGGAAAGATATGGGATTTAGTCAAATGCACCTCACGCTTTTTACTCTGAATTAAATTATTCTGTTACTAACTTTAATTTTATTATAATTTTATTTTGAGGTGATTAACTATAAACGATTGTTTGACCTTCTACTACTGTTATATAAAATCTTTTTAATTGAAAATTATTTTCTACTTTTTAGTTCGGTTTGGTATAAAAGCGTGTTTTTTTTAGTTTTTTTAAACTATTATTTATTATCTTCGCATTTGATCCCCACGCCGTTAGATTTGATACTAGCGAAGCACTCATTACCAAAGACCACTAGGTAGTGATCTTGGTTGAGTGATTGAGGGTGGCTACCGTGAGCGTATGTATGTATGTTTTTGACTCTTGCTATTTCAGCAAATTCAGCGCATCCACTCAACTGCACCGGCGCCGTTGGAGTACGAATATATGGGTGAGTGAAAATTGAGCACAATATTTCTGCTAATACATATATTTGAATGTATGTACATATATTAACATATGATGCCTAATCTTCTTGATAAAATAGAAGAAGGAAACCTAAACGTAAGGAATATATGTACATGCATTACTACAAACATACACACCTTTTGTTTATAATATGCCAAACTGGTTTTTTTGCTTTACTTTGGTGACCTTCGTTTGGTTTATACAAAATTGATCTTATATTTACTTGAGCGGTTGCGATAGGTCAGGGATTAGGGTTCTTGATTTTTTTTTGTTCGCCCTCTCAGCCTAGTTTGTTTGAATTTCATATCTTTAAGATTGGTATGATAAGACATTAGGGTGGTTCATACATCTTAATGTCACTAGTATAAGAAAACCCACCTCTTGCGTTTTTTTGTATGTTTTTCGGTAAAAAAAATTGTATTGAATTAAGTTGAATTCCAATCATATATTATTATTTTGTATTGCTTTCCCTTTTTTTATTTACATTTTTTTTTTCAAATAATATGGCTAAATTGAATTGAAGTTAAATCAGATATTTTCATGTTATTTTATTTCTTTTGAAAATTAGTTTTAAGCGGTTTTTTTTTTGTTTATAATTTTGGGTTACATTCGATAGATAAATAGCTTTAGGGTAGAGATCTAAGCCAAATCAAATTGTTAATAAAATTTTTAAATGTATGGATGAAAACATAGATTTCTGATCATGCAGGGCTAAATTCCCATTTTTGGTGTTAGAACTGCGCTTGTGCGTGGCAAGGTAAGGTGAAGGTGAGTGTTTAGGGAAAATGACTGATTGACAGGGCACAGACTAGTGTCAGGATTGGGGGCACTGCAAGTAGATAGGAGTCGGCACAGTGCCCACAGTGCGGTGCAAGTTGCACTGCAGAGGGAGGGTGGACTCCACCTGACAGGACAGGCCTTCATCTTTTTCTGCCCCTTATGCTTTCCCCTCTATAACTTTGCCCCTCACGTTTATTTCTTTCTTTTTCAGCTTTTTCTCTCCTTTTTATACACATACAGGTATGAACCCTCTTTTTGTTCATGTGGCTGCGGGTGAGGTCGGTGGTGCAATATCCCGCCCAAGACGACGAGCCAGCTGGCCCGCAAGCATGCCACCGCTCCTCACCACCCAAACAGTCAGCCACGTAACAATGGCTCCCAACTATAATAGCCCGATCCTCTTTCATTTACCACATTTTTCAAGTAACCTCTATTTTTCACTAATCTTTAATCCTCCCACTTTTCTTCCAGATTTTCTTAATTTTTTTTATCCCATGTTCCATCCAAACCCAGTCCCTATTTCCGTCTTTTGACAGGACAGGGACCGTCATGATGGCAACGTCTTTTGGGTTCACCTGGCCTAACATCAATCATGACAACGAGATAGGGATTATCGAAGTGCTCACACCAGGGTTCCTTGTTCGGGTTCTTGCAATTCGACTAAGTGGTACCTGGTATGACACTCAGCTAGAAGACGGACGTTAGCAGGAGGTCGTGGCGAACTGTTTAAGCTACCTTACCGGGAGTCCAGCACTGCCAGTAAGTGAGGTTTACAGTCGTCGCCATGATATTTAGGAGAAGGAAGTGTGGCATCCACACTTAGGAATAAGTTCTTGAACGTGAAGTACCACACTTCCACGGACAGCATAACGACTGACTTGACATTAGATACATAGATACGGACTTATCACCTTCGCCGAGCCTTCGCCAAGGTAGCACCAAAAACACCGAAATTAATATTTCTCATTTTTTCATCGTAATTAAAATTCCACTCAAAATGTTTGTGCAGTACAAATTTTAATTTGCAAGAGATAAAAGCTAATAATTTTTTTATAGTTTTTTTACTAGGCTTTTTGAATAATACCCTTTACATTTCTAGTTGACCTGTTTGGTATATGTATGTATATGGGGTATTCCATCCCATTTCGACCAATTTGAACCCGACCCCTTTAGAATTGGCTGAAAGTTTTTCTTCTTTTTCTAGCTTACGAAAAACGTTTTTCAGAATTTTTTCAAATTTTTTCATCCAACTCAAAAAAATTTATGAATTTTTAAAGAAACACCGTTTTTGTTTTCAAAATGCTATAAGTTTTTCAAAAATTGACCGTTGGGGATTTTTTTTTAATTTGTTTTTAAATGTACTTTTCGGAAAAAATACAAAAAAATTTTTAAAGTTTTTTTTTAATTTTTCAATTTTTCGAGATTTTTCGAATTTCGCCATTTTTTTTCTCATAAAAAACTTCAATCAATTCTGCAATCATCCCCACTAATCCCGGAGTGGGCCGATTTTTTTTTATATATTTTTATTTAATTGAAAAAAAAAAATATTCTTTTCTTTATATATTATGGTAATCTACGAAGAAGAATACTTAAAAATCATTTTCTTACATTTTTTTGTTATATAAATAAAATTGATAAAAAAATTTTTATTTTTGAATTTTTTTTTTCAATTAAATAAAAGAAATATAAAAAAAAATCGGCCCACTCCGGGATTAGTGGGGATGATTGCAGGATTGATTGAAGTTTTTTATGAGAAAAAAAAATGGCGAAATTCGAAAAATCTCGAAAAACTGAAAAATTAAAAAAAAAACTTTAAAATTTTTTTTGTATTTTTTCCGAAAAGTACATATAAAAACAAATTACAAAAAAAAAAGATCTCAAATGGTCAATTATTGAAAAAGTTATAGAATTTTGAAAACAAAAACGGTGTTTTTTTTTTAATTCATAACTTTTTTTGAGTTGGATGAAAAAATTTGAAAAAATTCTGAAAAACGTCTTTCGTAAGCTAGAAAAAGAAGAAAAACTTTTAGCCAATTCTAAAGGGGTCGAGTTCAAAATTGGTCGAAATGGGATGGAATACCCCATATATACACAAATGGATGAAAAAATTTGAAAAAATTCTGAAAAACGTCTTTCGTAAGCTAGAAAAATAAGAAAAACTTTTAGCCAATTCTAAAGGGGTCGGGTTCAAATTGGTCGAAATGGGATGGAATACCCCCCATATATACACAAATTTCTACAAGTTATTAACAAGGTACGCATACGAGATTGGATACATTTATTCATTTTTTATATCACTATTTTTATAGACTTAATCGCTTTCAATATTTTTTTTTGATTTTGGCTACATTTTATTATATTCGTAGACACACACCCCCACACATTCCTTGAGTTTTTACACACCTCTACAAACTGAATTTAACACCTTCTTAAGTTATACACACATAGGTTTTGAAATATACCTGTGGAGTTTCGATTTATACAATGTTTTTACTAGTGGTAGATGGGTGGAATCACCCAACTTCCAAATACATGCTACGACTTTTCTACATTTAATTTGAATTTTTCATATCTGAGTATTTGTTGTACACACATATTATATGATATTACATTATATTGAAGGATTTGATTTTTTCGTGATTTTTGATATACACGTATATTAAAAAATTCTATTACAATTTTTTATTTTTTTTTTCAATTTGTATTATTCGGTGCTACTGCTTTCTTTGTCGATCGTGGGTTTGTCAGGGAATCGAGAAGTCGAATATAACATACTAGTTAGATACTTTAGAGGGGGTCCGGCGTAAAATTTTGAGTTTCCTTACTTCTTTGCTTTTGAATTTTTGTTTATCACTTTTTTGTTATCAGACAGTGAATGTCTGATACGTGCAAGGAGGCCGGAAGTCGCGTTACAGGGGCTTTGGGAATTTAAGATTCTAATAGGCGTGTGACGAGGAGTCATACTCGGGCACTGGAAAAACAGATCATGGGGTCGATTTTCAATCAAATTAACACAGGTATACCGAGGCCCGTTGACTTTGTCCCCACGGACTATTTTAATAGGTGCGCTTCGCGGATCTTCGGATCTCCGATTAGAGTCTCCTTTGCAAGCGGGGTGTCTTTCAACGAGACAGGGGATAGTTTAAACTTTTCCTAAAAGATCGATTTGGTGTGCCAAATGTCTGACAGCGAGGACGTGGGTGCCCAGGGGGCGGGGTTCAGGCGGTACACGCGCCACCAAACGCTTCCAGCAGTCCCAATGCCCTTCCCACTGAAGCCACAACCAATGTCGAACAGCTGAGCCGAATGATGGCGATGATGGCGTAACAACAAGACTTGGTTGTACAAATGGCGAGTGAGGTGAGGAGTATCAAGACCAATATTGGGTATCTTGGGTTACGCGTGGCGGAGATGGAGGAGTCTGCGCATACGCCAGGACCTCGGACCGCCTTGTCATCCACGCCCGAGTTGCAGGACCGTAGTGGGGGAACTTCAGGGCACAACAATGGGCCGGTGAACAACCGGACTACTGTGCTAGACTTAGAAAAAAAAATGTAAGGCGCCATAACCTCCGAAGAGATCTAAGGCCGAGATTCTCTTCCAATTTGCGTCGTGCTCCTCTTGATTTTCCTTAAAAATTTCCCGGACGGGACCTACATGTTTTATGCCGACTCCGAACGGCATCTGCAAGGCAGATAAGTTTTTCACTGAGAGCTTTTCATGGCAGAAATACACCCGGAGCGCTTGCCAAACAATGCCGAGGGGCGACTCCGCTTGGAAAAAATTTCTTCTAATTGAAAAACATTTTTTTATAAAATTTTGATGTTGCTTTGCCCGGGGTGTGAACCCAGGGCATACGGTGTAGGTAGGCGGAGCACGCTACCATCACACCACGGTAGCCGAAAAATGGCACATCAAATTTGATGGGACCGAAAAGGGTATAAACGTCGAAAGCTTCATCTTTCGTGTTGAACGCATGCGGGAGCATACAATATTTCCAACTTCCAGCTTTTCACGGACTTTCATAGTCTGGTTTCCGGCGGTGCCTTGAAGTGGTATTGGCAAGTCCTAGAGGACCATGCAGATGAGCCCGATTTCGGCTACTTCGAGCTGAAGGCCGAGATGCTCAGCCACTTCAGGTCTGCTTAGTCCGTCTATGAAATAATCCGTGAAATAATGGAGAGGAAACAGCTGCCCGCGGAAGCTTTCGACGACTGTTATGCCGAAGTCCACAACATGACGTTCCGTTTGCGGAAGAGGATCCCTGAGAGAGAGTTGGTTGGCATAATCAGTGGCAACCTCAAACCATACCTGGCCAACATGAGCTTCGCCATAAAAATGGACTCGTTGGCAGAGCTCAAGTCGAAATGCAAGAGAGCCGAAAAGCTTATTAAAGAAAATAAAAGTAGGTCCAGGGTCGTTAATGAAATTCGTTTTGAACAGCCAGAGTATTCAGGGGAAACAAAAGTCGAAGCTTTTGATAGGAATCCTCAGCGCCCACCCCAACGCCAATCCCAATCCTTACCCCAACACCAAACTACAGCCAATCCCAATAGTGTTCGTTCTACTGTTAGTCCTGCGTCTAAGTCGACTGCGAATTCCTTTTGTGCTTCTCCCTTCCACTTGATGTTGTGTTTTTCGTGTGGTATGCCGGTGGATCACTTTGTGAAAAACCCGGTAGAAGCACAAAAACCAAATAAATCTCCGTCCTCGTTCCACAATATGGTCTGCTTTGCTTGTGGTAGTGAGTCCTCCTTTTGTGTTTTTAAGCCCAAGCAGGGAAACACCAGGCTGGTGGAGTTGCCCGGGGACTCCAGCCAGGAGACAGGCAACCCGGCAACATTCAAGTAAAAATTTTGAGGAGAAGGGATACGGAAAACAAGGAATAAGTGAAGCACGCAAAAATAACACCGGAAAAGAAGGAGATTAATAGGGTACTCCAAAGAAAGGTAGAGTACGAAGAAGCGAGAAAGAGAATATTTTGTGATACAATAAATGCAATTAGGAAAAACAGAAATTTTACGAATATAGAGAAAATGAGGGAAAAGAGGAAATATTTTAAAAGGTTGAAGAATAAAATAGTTTCAACAATTGTTACAGTGAAAGGAGATAATAGGTTTTTCGCCAAAACAAATATAGGAGGTCACGAGGTCCTGGCTCTCTTGGACTCAGGGGCGAGTGCCAGCTGCTTAGGCAAAGACTCAGCTGCACTCCTTCGGGGAAAGGAAGCCTTGATCGTGCCAATCAAGGGCCAAAATATTCGGACCGCGAACGAGAAGGAAACCACCGGGGTAGGGGTAATCAAGTTACCAGTTGTGTGCAATAACACCTCCAGGGAATTAGAGTTTTTGATTGTACCTGGTCTACAATAGGAGGTATACCTGGGGGTGAACTTTTGGAAAGCTTTCGGTATGAGTGTTGTGAGTAAGGGTGTGAGTGGTAGTGTCAATGGTGCCAGTATGGCGGAGCTCGTGCCCGCCGAGGGTGACTTGTCTTTTGACGCTGTGCAGGACGTTTTAACGCCGGAGCAAGATGATATGTTGGAGCGTATGAAAACCAAATTCCCGTCCTTCGCGGTATTGGGGTTAGGCCGGACAGACAAAGAGGAACACGTCATCGAGATGGTGGACGAGAATCTGCCGGTCAAGCAACGCCATCATCCAATTTCGCCTGCCATACAAAAACTCATATATGCAGAGTTAGATCGAATGTTGGACATGGGAGTCATCGAGGAGTCCAACAGTATTTTGAATTCCCCCGTATCACTGGTTATTAAAGGAACGAAGAATCGGCTTTGCCTTGATGCTCGCAAAGTTAATGAAAGAACTATAAAGGACGCATACCCCTTACCACATATTGATGGAATTTTGAGCCGCCTACAAAATACACGATATATTTCCACAATCGACTTGAAGGATGCTTTCTGGCAGATTCCCCTCGAGGGGAAATCGCGTGAAAAGACTACCTTCACTGTCCCTGGTCGACCCCTATAGCATAACAGAAATCGAATGCTATGCTGCGATCGCGAGTGTTAAAAGATTCCGACCTTATGTGGAAGGAACACCGTTCACCATCATAACTGATCATGCCAGCCTCAAATGGCTCATGAATCAGAAAGATCTTTCTGGGAGGTTGGCAAGGTGGAGTTTGAAACTCCAGGGTTATGATTTCGATATCCAACATCGAAAAGGTGCGCAAAACGTGGTTCCCGACACACTATCACGAATGCACTTGGACGAAATACTGACGAACGACAGAGCCATCGACGTATGTCTCGAGTCACCGTGCTTTGAGTCGGATGAGTATACGGAGTTAAAGAAAATGGTTACCGAGAACAAGGACAAGTTACCTGACATATGTCTATCGGACGGCTACTTTTACAAACGGACGCAATTCGACAGGGGAGATGATCTTCTAGCGGACCAGATCTGGAAGCTCTGGGTGCCGTCGGAGTTGCGACCGGGGCTGGTAGAATCTTCTCACAGCTCACCGTCCGCTGGTCATGGTGGCATTCACAAAACAATATCCCGACTACGTCAAAAGTATTACTGGCCAGTATGTCTACAGACGTATGCGCACATATAAAAGATTGCGAAATTTGTAAAGTAAATATAACTCAAAACGTTTTTAAACAACCGATGATGGGTAAACGGAAGCTAACAGAACGACCTTTCCAGCGTCTTTTTATTGATTTTATGGGTCACTATCCTCGTTCTAGTGATAGTAACGTGTATGTCTTTGTTTGTCAAGATCACTTTACTAAGTTTGTGTTTCTAAAACCTATGAGAAGGGCCACTTCAGCTGAGGTTATAAAATTTTTAGAGAAAGAAGTCTTTCACGTGTTTGGAGTGCGCGAATGTGTCCATACCGACAACGGCAAACAATTCGTCTCGGAAATGTTCAAAGAGTGTTTGGAGAAATAAGGCACGACACACGTGAAAACTGCATTTTAATCACCTCAGGGTAACGCTGCGGAAAGAGTCAACCGATTTGTGCTGCAGATAATTAGGTCCTTCATAAAGGGCAACCAAAAGAACTGGGACAAATGCGTCAGCGATACCGCATTTGCACTACGCAGCGTTACTCACTCAGCCATCAACATGTCACCATACTATGCCACTTTTATTTTTTTCTGTAGTGCCAGTCCTTTTGTTATATATAATTTATTTATTAATTGACGTAGTCTATTTATTTATATAATTATGTATTTTATTTATTAACTCATTGCCGTATGTAATTATTTTTGTTAAATTATTTTATTTTTCTTAACTTTTTATTTATTTGATTATTTGTGCATTTATTTAATTTATTTATTTTATTTATTTACTTTTTTTACAATTTTTTACCTACCTCACTATATGATATGTGATATTTTTTTATACATTTTTTTTTGCCAACTGTGATATTTTATTTTTTTTATTAATTTTTTTATCTGTGATATTTTATTTACTATTAGATATGTAGACTAGTATCTGTGATATAGGTTTAAGTAGTAGCATTAGCCCAGTGATTTAGTTCGTAGTTAAACAGAACAAAAGTTTAAAGGCGTGAAAAAAATACGCCCGGCATTGAGTCGTGGGTGGAGGCCACACGTTGGCGTGGAAATTAATACTTAACAGGCTGCGTTTGAATTGTCTACGCACACGCTCCATAGTGCAGGCACCATCGGCGGTTGCGAGCCTGTAACGACAGCCTGTCTCCATACTGGCTTGAATGAGTGGCAGCGTGTATATGTGTCTATGTGTTTATGTGGTTTGTGCCCAATTCCGTGCCTTAGCCGCAATGTTGCCACTAATCTAATGATATCACGTATTGACAACATCCAACATTGTACCGACAATGAACACAATGTTGCAGCGGAAATGAGATGTTGCGCGTTGGCATCAGGTTGTTAGCAGCAGTCACTATGTTGCTAACAGCCTAGCAGCATTGACGAATGCCATGTACCGATGTGTTTGTTTTGTTCTGTATTATGTGTGTTGATGTGTATTGGTACAAGGCTATGAACATGTGAATGTATCAGTGTGAGCGGTCAAGGCACGAACCAAATGTATCTGTGTAGGTGTTCGTTTTGTGGAGCGGTAAGTGTAAATATATGAGTGCAGGACTGTATGAACGTATCGGGGGAAAATACGGGAAAGCCGAAAAGAAGATTTAGCTTGTATAGGTAGGAATTTTCCGTTTCTGGGTAACGTTCCTTACCACGGCGGTGGCTATAAGAAGGGGGAAAATCAGCCAACGGGCCAAAGTATCATTTTATCAGTGCCAGTGCGTGTAAGTGTAAAGTGTGAAATAATTAAAAATATTTTAATTACACCAAGTTTTTAGTGCGCGCTCAAACCGAAGTTAAAGCCTGTTTGCTAAATCGTTTGGCCAGCTAAAGCCTTTTTTAATTGAGTAGTGCGCGGCGAAATGTGTATCGCGAACGTTAAAACCAAATAAATCTGGTTTGCCACCTAGCACCCGATCCTGACCATTGCAGCAGAAATGAGCTAAACAGAAGCAGAAATGTCGCAAGAGCTAAAAACCAGGTAAGTCTAATGGTTTCCTTTGGCTGTGGATTTGTTTTTTTTTTCAACTTGGCATGCCATAGCCAATTTTCCAAGCAAGCCAAAAGCAAACTTGCATGCACGTATGCACGCCTACATACAGACATATGTATGTCGGTGAGCATATAATCATGCAGACGGCAAATATCATTATCCCCACCAATTTGTAACACTAGCGATTTTGCAGGAATAACCTTCTTTTCGTATCCTAACAGGGCACATCCTGATGGAAAGCACCACTGGGCACAGCACTTTTTATTGACAACGTACGGCAACAACCACCACACACATCATTTTTAATTTGGTGGCGTACGCCACAAGAACAACCACAACCACACCATTTTTGTTATATTGGCGGCGCAACACCAACCACAACCGGTATTTATTTTTTTCTTGGCGACATACCACCCAACAACACTACAACAACGTTTGTAAATTGGCGACAATAATTATTACGCATCGAAAAACACTACATTACATTTTTTGTTTTACCGGCGCACACCCCACCAACAACAAAAACAACAAATTCCTCATAGTGGCGACATACCGCCCAACGACAGAATCATCTACCAGAACTTTCAACTTGGCATATAGTATTTTTCACCGGCGACGTTGAACCGCAACAACAACAGCAAAGACACAATAAACTTTTCAACCTCAATAGTAGTTTTCACCGGCGGCATTGAGCCGCAACCACAACAACAACCACGTCAACACCTACAACAAGAAAAAAGGTACTAGACGATTTTTGGCAAAACGACAATAGGGAAAAACACTGGCAATATTAACAACGAAGCTGGTAGCAACATTTCCATATTTTTGGGGCTAGTTCACATACTTGGGCAACATAAACAACAACAAACACCGGAGGAGGGAGGAGCTTTTCCGGCAATACAACGGATGAGCATTGTTATTTTCATATTTTTTTTTCTTATATACCTTTACAATTATTATTCAAACATTTTCATAAGGGGCATAATTAGTTGGTAGGAAATGGACAAAATGGGGCATTATATTTCTGAGTTTACTTTAACTCCATATTTCAGGAGTTAATGGTGGCACTTTTGCCTCCATCATTTTTTTTCTTTTCGTTTCTTCATTTTCTTAATTATTCCCACTTCGGTTTGAGATATAATTTTTTTTTAGTATTTTCATATCTCCGTCTTCTGCTTTATACACATTTTTTTACATGGTTTCTGCTATCTGTGGTAGCACCAAATTAGAATTTTAAAATTTTTGCCATTTTTTTAATATTTTTGTTTTGTAGTTACTTTTTATGATTACTGGCAATATCAATTCCAATATAACTTTTTTTAGCCTCACAAAGCCGAGTTTAGTAATGTTAGTGTGCCTTCCGCACCAAAGGCATTTTTTTTTGGTAGAATACACGTTTTTTTTAACACGCTTTTATTAGCTTGGCCTGTATGTAACGGAATTATTGAGCTTAATTTTCACCGGTTTCTAGAAGCCTGATTAATTTGAAACTTTGCATACGTATCAAGGACCGATGACAATGCATTAATGTGATGGTGCGGTGACATAAGGTCAACGGCCATAAGGTCAATTGGCCTTATTACCACTTTGAATGGCTATAAGTTTGATTGAAACTTTGCACACGTATCAAGGCTCGATGACAATGCATTAATGTGATGGTGTGGTGACAAAAGGTCAACAGCCATAAGGTCAATTGGCCTTATTACCACTTTGAATGACCATAGGTTTGATTGAAGCTTTGCACACGTATCAAGGCTCGATAACAATGCATTAATGTGATGGTGTGGTGACATAAGGTCAACGGCCATAAGGTCAGTTGGCCTTATTACCACTTTGGATGGCCATAAGTTTGATTGAAACTTTGCACACGTATCAAGGCTCGATGACAATGCATTAATGTGATGGTGTGGTGACATAAGGTCAACGGCCATAATGTCAGTTGGCCTTATTACCACTTTGAATGCACCGTAGCGAGCGCGGTCTCGATCCACTTTCACTGTTGTTTCGGGATCCTGCCAACTCTGCTGCTCTCATCTATAATGCCAATGATTTTCCGACCCTTGGCCCTTTTCGGTGCCGTGGGGTTGGATTCATCCATGGACCACTGGCGTTTAGAGGTTGAATCACTCTCGACTAAAACTTTTAAAATTACTTGAACTAAAAAATAAAAAAAAAATAGCTTAAAAAAACTAAAAAAACACCCTTTTATACCAAACCGAACTAAAAAATAGAAAATAATTTTCAATTAAAAAGTGTTTATATAACAGTAGTAGAAGGTCAAACATTCGTTTATAGTTAATCACCTCAAAATAAAATTATAACAAAATTTAATTTATAATTTAATTCACAGTAAAAAGCTTGGGGTGCTTTATATTGAATGTTGCAATAATTCTATTGGCAACTATGTGAGAGGAAAGATATGGGATTTAGTCAAATGCACCTCACGCTTTTTACTCTGAATTAAATTATTCTGTTACTAACTTAAATTTTATTATAATTTTATTTTGAGGTGATTAACTATAAACGATTGTTTGACCTTCTACTACTGTTATATAAAATCTTTTTAATTGAAAATTATTTTCTACTTTTTAGTTCGGTTTGGTATAAAAGCGTGTTTTTTTTAGTTTTTTGAAACTATTATTTATTATCTTCGCATTTGATCCCCACGCCGGTAGATTTGATACTAGCGAAGCACTCATTACCAAAGACCACTAGGTAGTGATCTTGGTTGAGTGATTGAGGGTGGCTACCGTGAGCGTATGTATGTATGTTTTTGACTCTTGCTATTTCAGCAAATTCAGCGCATCCACTCAACTGCACCGGCGCCGTTGGAGTACGAGTATATGGGTGAGTGAAAATTGAGCACAATATTTCTGCTAATACATATATTTGAATGTATGTACATATATTAACATATGATGCCTAATCTTCTTGAGAAAATAGAAGAAGGAAACCTAAACGTAAGGAATATATGTACATGCATTACTACAAACATACACACCTTTTGTTTATAATATGCCAAACTGGTTTTTTTGCTTTACTTTGGTGACCTACGTTTGGTTTATACAAAATTGATCTTATATTTACTTGAGCGGTTGCGATAGGTCAGGGATTAGGGTTCTTGATTTTTTTTGTTCGCCCTCTCAGCCTAGTTTGTTTGAATTTCATATCTTTAAGATTGGTATGATAAGACATTAGGGTGGTTCATACATCTTAATGTCACTAGTATAAGAAAACCCACCTCTTGCGTTTTTTTGTATGTTTTTCGGTAAAAAAAATTGTATTGAATTAAGTTGAATTCCAATCATATATTATTATTTTGTATTGCTTTCCCTTTTTTTATTTACATTTTTTTTTTCAAATAATATGGCTAAATTGAATTGAAGTTAAATCAGATATTTTCATGTTATTTTATTTCTTTTGAAAATTAGTTTTAAGCGGTTTTTTTTTGTTTATAACTTTGGATTACATTCGATAGATAAATAGCTTTAGGGTAGAGATCCAAGCCAAATCAAATTGTTAATAAAATTTTTAAATGTATGGATGAAAACATAGATTTCTGATCATGCAGGGCTAAATTCCCATTTTTGGTGTTAGAACTGCGCTTGTGCGTGGCAAGGTAAGGTGAAGGTGAGTGTTTAGGGAAAATGACTGATTGACAGGGCACAGACTAGTGTCAGGATTGGGGGCACTGCAAGTAGATAGGAGTCAGCACAGTGCCCACAGTGCGGTGCAAGTTGCACTGCAGAGGGAGGGTGGACTCCACCTGACAGGACAGGCCTTCATCTTTTTCTGCCCCTTATGCTTTCCCCTCTATAACTTTGCCCCTCACGTTTATTTCTTTCTTTTTCAGCTTTTTCTCTCCTTTTTATACACATACAGGTATGAACCCTCTTTTTGTTCATGTGGCTGCGGGTGAGGTCGGTGGTGCAATATCCCGCCCAAGACTACGAGCCAGCTGGCCCGCAAGCATGCCACCGCTCCTCACCACCCAAACAGTCAGCCATGTAACAATGGCTCCCAACTATAATAGCCCGATCCTCTTTCATTTCCCACATTTTTCAAGTAACCTCTATTTTTCATTAATCTTTAACCTCCCACTTTTCTTCCAGATTTTCTTAATTTTTTTTATCCCATGTTCCATCCAAACCCAGTCCCTATTTCCGTCTTTTGACAGGACAGGGACCATCATGATGGCAACGTCGTTTGGGTTCACCTGGCCAAACATCAATCATGACAACGAGATAGGGATTATCGAAGTGCTCACACCAGGGTTCCTTGTTCGGGTTCTTGCAATTCGACTAAGTGGTACCTGGTATGACACTCAGCTAGAAGACGGACGTTAGCAGGAGGTCGTGGCGAACTGTTTAAGCTACCTTACCGGGAGTCCAGCACTGCCAGTAAGTGAGGTTTACAGTCGTCGCCACGATATTTAGGAGAAGGAAGTGTGGCATCCACACTTAGGAATAAGTTCTTGAACGTGAAGTACCACACTTCCACGGACAGCATAACGACTGACTTGACATTAGATACATAGATACGGACTTATCACCTTCGCCGAGCCTTCGCCAAGGTAGCACCAAAAACACCGAAATTAATATTTCTCATTTTTTCATCGTAATTAAAATTCCACTCAAATGTTTGTGCAGTACAAATTTTAATTTGCAAGAGATAAAAGCTAATAATTTTTTTATAGTTTTTTTACTAGGCTTTTTGAATAATACCCTTTACATTTCTAGTTGACCTGTTTGGTATATGTATGTATATGGGGTATTCCATCCCATTTCGACCAATTTGAACCCGACCCCTTTAGAATTGGCTGAAAGTTTTTCTTCTTTTTCTAGCTTACGAAAAACGTTTTTCAGAATTTTTTCAAATTTTTTCATCCAACTCAAAAAAATTTATGAATTTTTAAAGAAACACCGTTTTTGTTTTCAAAATGCTATAAGTTTTTCAAAAATTGACCGTTGGGGATTTTTTTTAATTTGTTTTTAAATGTACTTTTCGGAAAAAATACAAAAAAATTTTTAAAGTTTTTTTTTAATTTTTCAATTTTTCGAGATTTTTCGAATTTCGCCATTTTTTTTCTCATAAAAAACTTCAATCAATTCTGCAATCATCCCCACTAATCCCGGAGTGGGCCGATTTTTTTTTATATATTTTTATTTAATTGAAAAAAAAAAATATTTTTTTCTTTATATATTATGGTAATCTACGAAGAAGAATACTTAAAAATCATTTTCTTACATTTTTTTGTTATATAAATAAAATTGATAAAAAAATTTTTATTTTTGAATTTTTTTTTTCAATTAAATAAAAAAAAATATAAAAAAAATCGCCCACTCCGGGATTAGTGGGGATGATTGCAGGATTGATTGAAGTTTTTTATGAGAAAAAAAAAATGGCGAAATTCGAAAAATCTCGAAAAACTGAAAATTAAAAAAAAAAATTAAAATTTTTTTTGTATTTTTTCCGAAAAGTACATATAAAACAAATTACAAAAAAAAGATCTCAAATGGTCAATTATTGAAAAAGTTATAGAATTTTGAAAACAAAAACGGTGTTTTGTTTTAATTCATAACTTTTTTTGAGTTGGATGAAAAAATTTGAAAAAATTCTGAAAAACGTCTTTCGTAAGCTAGAAAAAGAAGAAAAACTTTTAGCCAATTCTAAAGGGGTCGAGTTCAAAATTGGTCGAAATAGGATGGAATACCCCATATATACACAAATGGATGAAAAAATTTGAAAAAATTCTGAAAAACGTCTTTCGTAAGCTAGAAAAATAAGAAAAACTTTTAGCCAATTCTAAAGGGGTCGGGTTCAAATTGGTCGAAATGGGATGGAATACCCCCCATATATACACAAATTTCTACAAGTTATTAACAAGGTACGCATACGAGATTGGATACATTTATTCATTTTTTATATCACTATTTTTATAGACTTAATCGCTTTCAATATTTTTTTTTGATTTTGGCTACATTTTATTATATTCGTAGACACACACCCCCACACATTCCTTGAGTTCTTACACACCTCTACAAACTGAATTTAACACCTTCTTAAGTTATACACACATAGGTTTTGAAATATACCTGTGGAGTTTCGATTTATACACGGTTTTTACTAGTGGTAGATGGGTGGAATCACCCAACTTCCAAATACATGCTACGACTTTTCTACATTTAATTTGAATTTTTCATATCTGAGTATTTGTTGTACACACATATTATATGATATTACATTATATTGAAGGATTTGATTTTTTCGTGATTTTTGATATACACGTATATTAAAAAATTCTATTACAATTTTTTTTTTTTTTCAATTTGTATTATTCGGTGCTACTGCTTTCTTTGTCGATCGTGGGTTTGTCAGGGAATCGAGAAGTCGAATATAGCATACTAGTTAGATACTTTAGAGGGGGTCCGGCGTAAAATTTTGAGTTTCCTTACTTCTTTGCTTTTGAATTTTTGTTTATCACTTTTTTGTTATCAGACAGTGAATGTCTGATACGTGCAAGGAGGCCGGAAGTCGCGTTACAGGGGCTTTGGGAATTTAAGATTCTAATAGGCGTGTGACGAGGAGTCATACTCGGGCACTGGAAAAACAGATCATGGGGTCGATTTTCAATCAAATTAACACAGGTATACCGTGGTATATATTTCAAATTTTTACGTTTATTTGCAGCTAAATTTGCGGAACTTTTTGCTGCTGCGGTTTGTTGTATCTGATGAAATTCCTATTGCAATGGCTGTAATAATAAATTATTTGGCCCTTCTGCGTCAACTGCTTCTTCCGTGTTACTATCTCATTGTTGTAAATGTGTATCTACTTTTGTTGACTTTTCTACGACAATTTCGCCAAACGATTGCAATGGCATCATACGCTATGCAAGAGTTGAGAAAAAGCTTATGCTTCTGTTCTCCTTTTTTTTCTAAGTACGTGGGCCGCCAGAAATATGGCTGCTACTGGAGCTCCTCTCTCTTGAAACTCTTGGTAGTATTTGCTAATTTCTTAACATTTTCGAGAGCATTTGTAAACCGTCGCACCGCTCTTGGTAGACTTTGCGTAAAGTTTCTTTGGCTGTTAGCTGCTATGAGTTTTTATCTTCCAGAAGTTTTAGAACCTCATTACGCAGCGCACTATCTCGCACATTCTTTTTCCGGAAACCGTGGTTTTCTCGTTTTTTTTTTTTTTTGAAGTGATCGCCAATCTTTTTATTGTCATTTTTCGGTACTTTGCCATTGCAACTTTTAGGTCCCATCACTAGTCACTAGGCGTGTTCGCACGCCGACTCTCTCAAGTAGACCGTAACCGTGACCATAACAGCAGACCGTAACAATATATATATATTTTTTTGCAATTTCAGCACCATTTTAACAGCTAGAAGCTTCAAATTTCACCAAATGCTTACGTGTATAGCATATATTGTTGTCTGAAAAAATCATAGAGATCGGTGGTATATATAGTATATATCTCATACAACCGACTGTTCAGGTAAGAAACTTTGCGCAATTTCTGCCCCATTTTTACAGCTAGACTCTTAAAATTTCACCAATTGCTTAAGTATATAGCGTATATTGTTGTCTGCAGAAATCATAGAGATCGGTGGTATATTTAGTATATATCTCATACAACCGATTGCTTACGTATATAGTATGTATTGTTGTGTGAAAAAATCATAGATGTCGGTGATATATATAATATATATATGATGGTATATATAGTATATATATATAGAATTTATATATTTTTGTTTGCAATTTCAGCCCCATTTTAACACTAAAAGCTTCAAATTTCACCAAATGCTTACGTGTATAGCATATATTGATTTCTGAAAAAATCATTGAGATCGGTGATATAATAGTATATATCTCATTCAATCGATTGTTCAGATAAGAAACTTTTCGCAATTTCTACCCCATTTTAAAAGCTATAAGCTTCAAATTTCAACAATTGCTTACGTATGTAGTAAATATCGTTGTGTGAAAAAATCATAGAGATCCGTGGTATATATTGTATATATCTCATACAACCGATTGTTCAGATAAGAAACTTTGCGTAATTTCTGTCCCATTTTAACAGCTAGAACCTTAAAATTTCACCAATTGCTTACGTATATAGCGTATATTGTTGTCTGAAGAAATCATAGAGATCGGTGGTATATATATTATATACCCCATATAATCTGTAAGTTTTGCCCCTTTTTTACGGCTAGAAGTTTAAAATTTCAACAAATTTCATGAAATAGTTACGTTTACGTCATATATTGTTGAAATACGTGATTCATAGTTATAGTTTTTACATGCAGACCACAAAAAAACTGAAACTTTGCATCCTCACACAAATTACCTACATTTTTTATACCTTTCATGAAAATGAAGTGGTATAATTATTTCGTCACGAATCCCAAAATTGTAAGTCCTTAAAGGAAAATAGATAGGCCCACCATTAATTATACCAAAATAATCAGGTATCATGTCCGTCTGTCCATCTGTCTGTTTGTATGCAAACTAGACCCTCAATTTATGAGATATCCTGATAAAATTTGGTGAGCGGGTGTATTTGGGTGTCCGATTAGACATTTATCGGAACCGACCGGATCGGACCACTATAGCATATATCCTCCATACAACCGATTTTTCAGAAAAAGAGGATTTTTTCCATATCTTCCTCAATTTATCAGGTTCAAGCTACAAACTTCACCGTATACTTTCGTATATTGCACATATTGTTGTCTGAAAAAATTTATGAGATCGGTCGTATATATAGTATATATCCCCACAGGCGATTGTTCAGATAAGAAACTTTTCGGGATTACTGCCCTATTTTAAAAGATAGAGGCTTCAAATTTCAAAGAATACTTGCGTATATAGTATATGTTGTTGTCTGAAAAAATCATAAAGATCGGTGGTATATATAATATATATATGGTGGTATATATAGTATATATATATTTTTTTTTTTTTTGTTGCAATTTCAGCACCATTTTAACAGCTAGAAGGTTCACATTTCAGCAAATGCTTACGTGTGTAGCATATATTGTTGTCTGAAAAAATCATTGAGATCGATGGTATACATAGTATATATCTCATACAACCGATTGTTCAGATAAGAAACTTTGCGCAATTTCTACCCCATTATAACAGCTAGAAGCTTCAAGTTTCACCAAATGCTTACGTATATAGCATATATAGTTGTCTGAAAAAATCATATAGATCGATGGTATACATAGTATATATCTCATTCAACCGATTGTTCAGATAAGAAACTTTGCGCAATTTCTGCCTCATTTTAACAGCTATAAGCTTCAAATTTCACCGATTGCTTACGTATATAGTATATATTGTTGTGTCAAAAAATCATAGAGATCGGTGATATATATAATATATATATGATGGTATATATAATATATATATAGTATATATATTTTATTTTTTTTTTTGCAATTTCAGCACCATTTTAATAGCTAGAAGCTTCACATTTCACCAAATACTTACGTGTGTAGCATATATTGTTGTCTGAAAAAAAAATTGAGATCGATGGTATACATAGTATATATATCATACAACCGATTGTTCAGATAAGAAACTTTGCGCAATTTCTACCCTATTTTAACAGCTATAAGCTTCAAATTTCACAAAATGTTTACGTTTATAGCATATATTGTTGTCTGAAAAAATCAAAGCGATCGGTGATATATATATAATATACCCCATATAAACTCTCACCTTTGCCCCTTTTTTACGGCTAGAAGCTTCAAAATTCATCAAATTTCATCAAATAATTATGTTTACGTCATATATTGTTGAAATACGTGATTCATAGTCATAGTTTTTACATGCAGACCACAAAAAACGTGAAGCTTTGCATCCTCACACAAAGTACCTACCTATTTTTATACTCAGTTGAGCAGAGCTCACAGAGTATATTAACTTTCATTGGATAACGGTTGTTTATACAGGTATAAAGGAATAGAGATAGATAGGCACAGCACTTTTTATTAGCAACGTACGGCAACAACCACCACACACGTCATTTTTAATTTGGTGGCGCACGGCACAACAACAACCATAACCGAACCAGTTTTGTTATATTGGCGGCGCAACACCAACCACAACCGGTATTTATTTTTTTCTTGGCGACATACCGCCCAACAATACTACAACAACGTTTGTAAATTGGCGACAATAATTATTACGCATCGAAAAACACTACATTACATTTTTTATTTTAACGGCGCCCCATCAACAACAATAACAACAAATTCCTCATATTGGCGACATACCGCCCAACGACAGAATCATCTACCAGAACTTTCAACTTGGCATATAGTATTTTTCACCGGCGGCGTTGAGCCGCAACAACAACAGCAAAGACACAATAAACTTTTCAACCTCAATAGTAGTTTTCACCGGCGGCATTGAGCCACAACCACAACAACAGCCACGTCAACACCTATAACAAGAAAAAAGGTACTAGACGATTTTTGGCAAAACGACAATAGGGAAAAACACTGGCAACAATCACAACGAAGCCGGTAGCCACATTTCCATATTTTTGGGGCTAGCTCACATACTTGGGCAACATAAGCAACAACAAACACCGGGGGATGGAGGAGCTTTTCCGGCAATGCAACGGATGAACATTGTTATTTTCATATGTTTTTTTTTTTATATACCTTTACAATTCTTATTCAAACATTGTCATAAGGGGCATAATTAGTTGGTAGGAAACGGGCAAAAGGGGGCATTCTATTTCCGGGGCCAAGCATTTCTTTTTCACGCATATAAAGTGTGAGTTTACTTTAACTCCATATTTCAGGAGATAATGGTGGCACTTTTGCCTCCATCATTTTTTTTCTTTTCGTTTCTTCATTTTCCCCACATCAGTTTGGCATTTAATTTTTTTTTTTAGTATTTTCATATCTTGCGTCTTCTGGCTTATACACATTTTTCTTTTACACATGGTTTCTTCTTTCTGTGGTAGCACCAAATTAGAATTTTAAAATTTTTGCCATTTTTTTATATTTTTGTTTTGTAGTTACTTTTTATGATTACTGGCAATATCAATTCCTATATAACTTTTTTTAGCCTCACAAAGCCGAGATTAGTAATGTTAGTGTGCCTTCCGCACCAAATGTTTTTTTTTTGGTAGAATACACGTTTTTTTTTATCTTCGCTAGCTGGACAAAATTATTTTATGAGATTTTCCGTTTCATATGCAGTCATTTATTACAACTACGTCATTGCTTTCAGCCATATGTTCCTTTTTTTATTTTTTTCCAAAATTTTACTTCATATGCATACATTTGCTTATTTCATATACACTAACTCACGTGATTAAGTGACATAGATCCAAAAAAATTTAAAGGATGCAAGAATATTACTTTATTGTACTTAAATTGAATGGACTACAAATATCAATACTCTAATAAATTCTAAAAATAATTTAGTTTTTGTTATAGATCGTGACAAATTTTCTTATGGAAAATAAGTTAAAATATGAAAATTCGTCGAATTTTTCAAACATTTTTTAAATATAATTTAGTTTTTGTTATAGATCGTGACAAATTTTCTTATGGGAAATTAGTTAAAATAAATTTGCGAAAGCGAAAATTGTAAGAATTGTCCAAAAAGGGGTGCTACTTATTTATGTGAGTGACTGTACATATGTCCATACATGTTTTGTATTTAATTGAGTATTTATCCTGGCACTACAATTTTTAAAAAATTATTTTATAGTACCAGTCAGGAGTGTAAAAGTGAATTACAATAATAATAATAACAATGTAAATATTTAAATTAATTATGTGAAAATTACTTATTACAAAAACTTAAAAGTAAAGTATCATACAAAGTAGAAAAGACAATAGATTTAAATTAAATAAAACCTGATCCAACAAAAAGTTATAGGTTAGGTTATCTTTTGTTTGTTTAGAAAAAATAAATTTAATTGGACGACAATACATGGTAGAAGAAGGTCGGGAATTCTGCCAAACAATGTTACCTTTTTCATCCTGTAATTGAAGAGGAACGAAAGAAAATATAAACAAAAACTCATCAGTGTCAGAACTGCATGTAAACTTTTGCTTATATGTACTATGGTCAGAGCTTCCATCGCAACCCCACTTGCTGATTAAAGTATACGTCAAGTTTGTAGGTAATAAACTAACAAAAAATTCTTGATTTGCTAAAACTGAACGCTCAACAGTTTTATCTAATACGGACTGGACTTTAATTTCCGCACGTGTTTCACCCACATCAATTTCATTTGGATAGCATTCTGTCTTAGCTTTTCTTAGACTATAAAATGATGGATAAACTTTATGGCCTGCCTTGATGCTCCACTTCCGAGTCGTCGACTTGCTATCTACGTAGTATGCTAAAGCTTCTACATTGCTCAAGCATATTGCATCTGGCTCACATTTCATCTTTTTTCCGGATATTTGAGTGGTTTCTTGTGATTTTTTTTATAATGTTAGCAACATTTCTGTTGCCGGACATACGCGTTGATACTTCTGCCGCATAAAGTAATTCACCAGGATTTCTAGATTGCAAGAAGTCATCCATACGACGCCGTTTGATTTTTCACTGCAGCTAACAAAGTCCTTCTTTCGTCTACCGGGGCCGAGGTTACCTGAAGAAGTGGTTGGCTGGTCTGATAGCAACTTTGAATCCACCGTTATTGTAAATGTGAAGTCTGGACCCGAAAGTCACTCCGAGTTTTTATTCAAAAATCGCTCCTTATGTCTTCCAGAAGTGTTCCAATTTTGATCCAGCTACGACGAATATGCCGATATTTGTAAGCTTAAATTTGTATCGAATACTCGGCTGCTTCGCTTAAATCGTACTTAAGTACAACAAAACTCAATAATTCTTTATATCTGGTTTCCTTCGAATGTTGAACCCAAATGTCAAAAAACTCCGTTCTTGGTACGGTTATAACTAAACTGCTTTGTGTTTTTGATTTTCCGACAGGGTGATTGTTTTGCTGCCATCTTAAGTGTCGTTGATCGTTCTGATTTGTTATCAGTTGTGCAGTATTTATATTACATTCAGGTATTGGCGTAGATGCTAACAAATGGGGTTGTTTTGTGTAGCGTTGCAGTGTGGTTATACCTGCATTAGGACTGCTTTGTATGTACCTGTTTTTATGCCTTGGTGACTGGTGCGGTAGGTTGTGGCAGGTTGAAGTCAGTGATCTTTGCCTTTTTGCGTTTGGTGTGCTCTTATTGACCTTGCGCGTTTATTTTTGTGTATTTTATGGATACGTGTTTGTTCCCTGTACCTGGGAATTGGTTTTGCCGTTTGTAGATCAGCTTTAAAGGTTCAAATATCTCGTCGGAGCTGGTACGTACATACATCCTATTTTATATGTAGAGATAACTAAATCTACAAAAAAAAAAATTTTAAATAGATGTGCAAAGAATTCGCAATAGTTTTTTCTTTCGACTATTAGAGAATACTTGCGGCTATAACATATGTAAATTTAGCCCGAATGTCCGCGGATGTATGTAACTTTTTTGTCCCTAAATTTAAAAATATAAAAAAAAAATACCTTTCTTCTTAATAACGGAATGTTAAATATATTGAAAATACTCTAATTGTGAAAGAATTACTATTAAAAATTTTTACTTACCTTCGAGCTTAGAATCCATCAAAAAAATTATATAAAGGTGTTCACTTAAAAGAAATATGAAGCTTAATATTCAACAAGAATTTTGCAAATTAATCAATGCATTTTACGGCCACTCCTGCCTTCTTACTATAATTACTCAATATATATGAGCAGAAATATCAAAAAAAAGCAAAAATCCCGTTATTTTGTTTATTTTCTTTCATTTCTCATTACACTTTTCTTGGAATAAGAACTTTGTTTTTGTCCAGCTAGCTTATTCTACACGAAACACTGTGCGCCGGTAGATTAGATACTACCAAAGACCACTAGCGAGTGATCTTGGTTGAGTGATTGAGGGTGTCTACCGTGAGCGTATGTATGTATGTTTTTGACTCTTGCCATTTCAGCGAATTCAGCGCATCCACTCAACTGCACCGGTGCCGTTGGAATACGAGTATATGGGTGAATGAAAATTGAGCACAATATTTCTACTAATACATACATTTGAATGTATGTACATTTATTAACATATGATGCCTGATCTTCTTGAGAAAATAGAAGAAGGAAACCTAAACGTAAGGAATATATGTACATGCATAACTACAAACATACACACCTTTTGTTTATAATATGCCAAACTGGTTTTTATACCTTTCATGAAAATGAAATGGTATATTAATTTCGTCACGAAACCCAAAATTGTAAGTCCTTAAAGGAAAATAGATAGACCCAACATTAAGTATACCGAAATAATCAGGTTGAAGAGCTGAGTTGATTTAGCCATGTCCCTTTGTCCGTCTGTCTGTTTGTATGCAAACTAGTCCCTCAATTTTTGAGATATCTTGATAAAATTTGGTGAGTGGGTGTATTTGGGTGTCCGATTAGACATTTGTCGGAACCGGCCGGATCAGACCACTATAGCATATATCCTCCATACTACCGATTTTTCAGAAAAAGAGGATTTTTGTCATATCTTACTCAATTTAACAGATTGAAGCTTCAAACTTCACCATATAATTTCGTATATTGCAGATATTGTATTGTTGTGTCAAAAAATCATAGAGATCGGTGGTATATATATTATATACTTCATATAAACTGTCATTTTTGGCCATTTTTTACGGCTAGAAGTTTCAAAATTCATCAAATTTCATCAAATAGTTACGTTTAAGTCATATATTTTTGAAATACGTGATCCGTAGTCTTATTTTTTACATGCAGACCACAAAAAACGCGAAGCTTTGCATACTCACACAAAGTACCTACCTATTTTTTATTTTATATTTATCTTAAAAATTGTTTAGATATGTTCAAATTTCATCAAATGTTTACGTGTATAGCATATACTGTTGTCTGAAAAAATCATAGAGACCGGTGGTATATATAGTATATATTTCATACAACCGATTGTTGAGATAAGAAACTTTGCGCAATTTCTTCCCCATTTTAACAGCTAGAAGCTTCAAATTTCACCAAATGCTTACGTGTATAGCATATATTGTTGTCTGAAAAAATCATTGAGATCGGTGGTATATATAGTATATATCTCATACAACCGATTGTTCAGATAAGAAACTTTGCACAGTTTCTGCGCCATTTTAGCAGCTAGAAGCTTCAAATTTCACCAAATGCTTACGTATATAGCATATATTGTTTTCTGAAAAAATCATAGAGATCGGTTGTATATATATTATATACCCCATATAAACTGTATTTTTTTGCCCCTTTATTACGGCTAGAAGCTTCAAAATTCATCAAATTTCATCAAATAGTTACGTTTACGTCAATATTGTTGAAATACGTGATTCGTAGTCATAATTTTACACGCAGACCACAAAAACCTGAAACTATACATCCTCACACGAAGTACCTACCTACTTTTTATTTTATATTTATCTTAAAAAGCGTTTAGTTATGTAGATCTGTTCATTATATATTTCTTATCTTATACATGCGATTATTCGGAGATTACGAACGGCATAAGATTATTGTACAGCCCCAGTCATGAAAGGTATGAAGTCTTCGGCACAGCCGAAGACAGTCCCGTCCTTACTTGTTTTGCTTTAATTTGGTGACCTACTTTTGTTTTATACAAAATTGATCTTATATTTACTTGAGCGGTTGCGATAGGTCAGGGATTAGGGTTCTTGATTTTTTTGTTCGCCCTCTCAGCCTAGTTTCTTTGAATTTCATATCTTTAAGATTGGTAGGATAAGACGTTAGGGTGGTTCATACATCTTAATGTTACTAGTATAAGAAAACCCACCTCTTGGGGTTTTTTTGTATGTTTTTCGGTAAAAACAATTGTATTGAATTAAGTTGAATTCCAATCATATATTATTATTTTGTATTGCTTTCCCTTTTTTTATTTACATTTTTTTTTCAAACAATTTGGCTAAATTGAATTGAAGTTAAATCAGATATTGTCATGTTATTTTATTTCTTTTGAAATTAAATTTTTTTTTTTTTTTTTTTTTTTTTTATAACTTTGGGTTACATTCGATAGATAAAGAGCTTTAGGGTAGAGATCTAAGCCAAATGAAATTGTTAATAAAATTTTGAAATGTATGGATGAAACCATAGATTTCTAATCATGCAGGGCTAAATTCCCATTTTTGGTGTTGGTGCTGCGCTTGTGCATGGCAAGGTAAGTTGAAGGTGAGTGTTTAGGGAAAATGACTGATTGACAGGCGACAGACTAGTGTCAGGATTGGGGGCACTGTAAGTAGATAGGAGTCAGCACAGTGCCCACGGTGCTGTGCAAGTTGCACTGCAGAGGGAGGGTGGACTCCACCTGACAGGACAGGCCTTCTTCTTTTTCTTCCCCTTATGCTTTCCCCTCTATAACTTTGCCCCTCACGTTTCTTTCTCTCTTTTTCAGCTTTTTCTCTCCTTTCTATACACATGCAGGTATGAATCCTCTTTTTGTTCATGTGGCTGCGGGTGAGGTCGGCGGTGCAATACCCCGCCCAAGACGACTAGCTAGCCTGGGACCGCAAGCATACCTGCTTGCCGCCGCTCCTCACCACCCAAACAGTCAGCCACGTAACACACCGCTCACTTTTAAAAGAATGTAATTTAAAAATTTTGCAAGCTGTAATTTGGCAGTCGTTGAAGATATCATAATGAAATTTTGCAGGAACGTTACTACTATTAATATAGGTATGCTTAATGAAAATTATTAAAATCGGGGGACGACCACGCCCACTTTTAAAAAAAATTTTTTTTAAGTAAAATTTTAACAAAGAATTTAATATCTTTACAGTATATAAGTAACTTATGTCAACATTCAACTCCAGTTATGATATGGTGCAACAAAATACAAAAATAAAAGAAAATTTAAAAATGGGCGTGGCTCCGCCCTTTTTCATTTCATTTGTCTAGGATACTTTTAATGCCATAAATCGAACAAAAATTTACCAATCCTTGCGAAATTTGGTAGGGGCTTAGATTCTAGGAGGATAATTGTTTTCTGTGAAAAAGGGCGAAACTGGTTTGAAGCCACGCCCAGTTTTTATACACAGTCGACCGTCTGTCCTTCCGCTCGGCCCTTAACAGGATAACTTGAGCAAAAATCGATATATATTTACTAAACACAGTTCCCGTACTTATCTGAACTCATTTTATATTGGTATAAAAAATGTCCGAAAATCGACTGTGACCACGCCCACTTTTTCGATATCTAAAATTACGAAAAATGAAAAAAAATGCCATAATTCTATACAAAATACGAAAAAAGGTATGAAACATGGTAATTGGATTGGTTTATTGACGTAAAATATAACTTTAGAATAAAACTTTATAAAATGGTTGTGACACCTACCATATTAAGTACAAGAAAATGAAAAATGTCTGCAGAGCGAAATCAAAAGCTCTCGTAATCTCGGCAGGAATACTATTCTTGGTATTATATATATATAAATAAATTAGCAGTACCCGACCGGTGATGTTCTGGGTCACCCTGGTCCACATTTTGGTCAATATCTCGAAAACGCCTTCACATATACAACTACCACCACTCCCTTTTAAAACCATTTATTCCTTTAATTTGATACCCATATCGTCCACGTATAGAACTAAGTCCCAATCCCTTTTAAAATACTCATTTATACCTTTCGTTTGATACCCATATTGTACAAACGCATTCTAGAGTCACCCCTGGGCCACCTTAAGGCGATAGCTCGAAAAGCCGTCCACCTATAAAACAAAGGCCCACTCCTTTTTAAAATACTCATTAACACCTTTCATTTGATACCCATATCGTACAAACAAATTCTAGAGTCACCCCTGGTCCAGCTTTATGGCGCTATCTTGAAAAGGCGTCCGCCTGTAGAACTAAGGCCCACTCCCTTTTAAAATACTTATTAACACCTTTCATTTGATATCCATATCGTATAAAAAAATTCTAGAGAAAGCCCTGGTGACTTTTTCTTATTTTGTCTCCATACTTCTCAACTGAGTATGTAATATTCGGTTACACCCGAACTTAATCTTCCTTACTTGTTTATTTTATATTTATCTTAAAAATCGTTTAGATATGTTCAAATTTCACCAAATGCTTATGTGTATAGCATATATTGTTGTCTGAAAAAATCATTGAGATCGGTGGTATACATAGTATAAATCTCATACAACCGATTGCTCAGATAATAAATTTTGCGCAATTTCAGCCCCATTTTAACAGCTAGAAGCTTCAAATTTCACCAAATGCTTACGTATATACGGATACTGTTGTCTGAAAAAATCATACAGATCAGTGGTATATATAGTATATATAGTATACAGTATATATCTCATACAACCGATTGCTTGCGTATATAGTATATATTGTTGTGTGAAAAAATCATAGAGATCGGTGATATACATAATATATATATGATGGTATATATAGTATATATACATTTTTTTTTTTGCAATTTCAGCCCCCTTTTAACAGCTAGAAGCTTCAAATTTCACCAGATGCTTACGTGTATAGCATATATTGTTGTCTGAAAAAACATTGAGATCGCTGGTATACATAGTATATATCTCATACAACCGATTGTTCAGATAAGAAACTTTGCGCAATTCTGCCCCATTTTAACAGCTAGAAGCTTCAAATTTCACCAAATGCTTACGTATAGAGCATATATTGTTGTCTGAAAAAATCATAGAGATCGGTGGTATTTATATTATATACCTCATATAAACGGTAATTTTTGCCCCTTTTTTACGGCTAGAAGTTTCAAAATTCATCAAATAGTTACGTTTACGTCATATGTTGTTGAAATACGTGATTCGTTGTCATAGTTTTACATGCATACCACAACAACCGTGAAGCTTTGCATCCTCACACAAAGTACCTACCTATTTTTATACTCAGTTGAGCAGAGCTCACAGAGTATATTAACTTTAATTGAATAACGGTTGTTTGTACAGGTATAAAGGAATAGAGATAGATATAGACTTCCATATATCAGAATCATCAGTATCGAAAAAAAATTTGATAGAGCCACGTCCGTCCGTCCGTCCGTCCGTCCGTCCGTCCGTCCGTCCCTTAACACGATAACTTGAGTAGATTTCGAGGTATCTTGATGAAATTTGGTATGTCGGTCCCTGGACATTCATCTCAGATCGCTACCTATAATGAACAATATCGGACTATAACCACGCCCACTTTTTCGATATCGAATATTTCGAAAAACCGAAAAAGTGCGATAATTCATTACCAAAGACGGATAAAGCGATGAAACTTGGTGGTGGATTGAAATTTTGACGCAGAATAGAAAATGAGTAAAATTTTGGACAAGGGGCGTGGCACCGCCCACTTTTAAAAGAAGGTAATTTAAAAATTTGGAAGCTGTAATTTGGCAGTCGTTGAATATATCATAATGAAATTTGGCAGGAACATTACTACTATCACTATAAGTATGCTTAATGAAAATTAGCAAAATCGGAGAACGACCACGCCTACTTAAAAAAAATTTTTTTTAAGTCAAATTTTAACAAAAAATTTTATATCTTTACAGTATATAAGTAACTTATATCACCATTCAACTCCTGTAATGATATGGTGCAACAAAATACAAAAATAAAAGAAAATTTAAAAATGGGCGTGGCTCCGCCCTTTTTCATTTCATTTGTCTAGGATACTTTTAATGCTATAAGTCGGACAAAACTTTACTAATCCTTGTGAAGTTTGGTAGGGGCTTAGATTCCAGGACGATAACGGTTTTCTGTAAAAAAAAGGTTAAATCGGTTGAAGCCACGCCCAGTTTTTATACACAGTCGACCGTCTGTCCTTCCGCTCGGCCGCTAATAAGATAACTTGGGCAAAAATCGATATATCTTTACTAAACTCAGTTCCCGTACTTATCTGAACTCACTTTGTATTGGTATAAAAAATGGCCGAAATTCGACTGTGACCACGCCCATTTTTTCAATACCTAAAATTACGAAAAATAAAAAAAAATGCCATAATTCTATACGAAATACGAAAAAAGGTATGAAACATGGTAATTGGATTGGTTTAATGACGTAAAATATAACTTTAGGAAAAAACTTTGTAAAATGGTTTTGACACCTACCATATTAAGTACAGGAAAATGAAAAGTGTCTGCAGGGCGAAATCAAAAGCTCTCGGGATCTTGGCAGGAATACTATTCGTGGTATTATATATATATAAATAAATTAGCGGTACCCGACCGGTGATGTTCTGGGTCACCCTGGTCCACATTTTAGTCAATATCTCGAAAACGCCTTCACATATACAACTACCACCATCCCTTTTAAAACCCTTTATTCCTTTAATTTGATACCCATATCGTCCACCTATAGAACTAAGGCCCACGCTCGTTTAAAATACTCATTAACACCTTTCATTTGATACCCATATAGTACAAACAAACTCTAGAGTCACCCTTGGTCCACCTTTATGGCGATAGCTCGAAAAGCCTTCCACCTATAAAACAAAGGCCCACTCCTTTTTAAAATACTCATTAACACCTTTCATTTGATACCCATATCGTACAAACAAATTCTAGAGTCACCCCTGGTCCAGCTTTATGGCGCTATCTTGAAAAGGCGTCCACCTGTAGAACTAAGGCCCACTCCCTTTTAAAATACTCATTAACACCTTTCGTTTGATACTCATATCGTACAAAAAAATTCTAGAGTAAGCCCTGGTGATTTTTTCTTATTTTGTCTCCATAGCTCTCAACTGAGTATGTAATGTTCGGTTACACCCGAACTTAACCTTCCTTACTTGTTTATTTTATATTTATCTTAAAAATCGTTTAGATATGTTCAAATTTCATCAAATGCTTATGTGTATAGCATATATTGTTGTCTGAAAAAATCATTGAGATCGGTGGTATACATAGTATAAATCTCTTACAACCGATTGTTCAGATAAGAAACTGTGCGCAATTTCTTCCCCATTTTAACAGCTAGAAGCTTCAAATTTCACCAAATGCTTACGTGTATAGCGTGTATTGTTGTGTGAAAAAATCATAGAGATCGGTGATATACATAATATATATATGATGGTATATATAGTATATATACATTTTTTTTTGCAATTTCAGCCCCCTTTTAACAGCTAGAAGCTTCAAATTTCACCAGATGCTTACGTGTATAGCATATATTGTTGTCTGAAAAAACATTGAGATCGCTGGTATACATAGTATATATCTCATACAACCGATTGTTCAGATAAGAAACTTTGCGCAATTTCTGCCCCATTTTAACAGCTAGAGCTTCAAATTTCACCAAATGCTTACGTATACAGCATATATTGTTATCTGAAAAAATCATAGAGATCGGTGGTATTTATATTATATACCTCATATAAACGGTAATTTTTGCCCCTTTTTTACGGCTAGAAGTTTCAAAATTCATCAAATAGTTACGTTTACGTCATATGTCGGTTAAATACGTGATTCGTTGTCATAGTTTTACATGCAGACCACAAAAACCGTGAAGCTTTGCATCCTCACACAAAGTACCTACCTATTTTTATACTCAGTTGAGCAGAGCTCACAGAGTATATTAACTTTGATTGGATAACGGTTGGTTGTACAGGTATAAAGGAATAGAGATAGATATAGACTTCCATATATCAAAATCATCAGTATCGAAAAAAATTTGATTGAGCCACGTCCGTTCGTCCGTACCTTAACACGATAACTTGAGTAGATTTCAAGGTATCTTGATGAAATTTGGTATGTAGGTCCCTGGACACTCATCTCAGATCGCTACTTAAAAGAACAATATCGGACTATAACCACGCCCACTTTTCGATATCGAATATCTCGAAAAACCGAAAAAGTGCGATAATTCATTACCAAAGACGGATAAGCGATGAAACTTGGTGGTGGGTTGAAATTTTGACGCAGAATAGAAAACTAGTAAAATTTTGGACAATGGGCGTGCCACCGCCCACTTTTAATTTAAAAGTTTTGCAAGCTGTAATTTGGCAGTCGTTGAAGATATCATTATGAAATTTGGCAGGAATGTTACTCCTATTACTATATGTCTGCTTAATAAAAATTATCGGAATCGGAGAACGACCACGCCCACTTTAAAAAAAAAGTTTTTTAAAGTCAAATTTTAACAAAAAATTTAATATCCTTACATTATATAAGTAACTTATGTCAACATTCAACTCCGGTAATGATATGGTGCAACAAAATACAAAAATAAAAGAAAATTTAAAAATGGGCGTGGCTCCGCCCTTTTTCATTTCATTTGTCTAGGATACTTTTAATGCCATAAGTCGAACAAAAACTTACCAATCATTGTGAAATTTGGTAGGGGCTTAGATTCTAGGACGATAACTGTTTTCTGTAAAAAAGGGCGAAATTGGTTTGAAGCCAAGCCCAGTTTTTATGCACAGTCGACCGTCTGTCCTTCCGCTCGGCCGCTAATAAGATAACTTGGGCAAAAATCGATATATCTTTACTAAACTCAGTTCCCGTGCTTATCTGAACTCACTTTGTATTGGTATAAAAAATGGCCGAAATTCGACTGTGACCACGCCCATTTTTTCAATACCTAAAATTACGAAAAATAAAAAAAAATGCCATAATTCTATACGAAATACGAAAAAAGGTATGAAACATGGTAATTGGATTGGTTTAATGACGTAAAATATAACTTTAGGAAAAAACTTTGTAAAATGGTTTTGACACCTACCATATTAAGTACAAGAAAATGAAAAGTGTCTGCTGGAAGAAATCAAAAGCTCTCGGGATCTTGGCAGGAATACTATTCGTGGTATTATATATATATAAAAATAAATTAGCGGTACCCGACCGATGATGTTCTGGGTCACCCTGGTCCACATTTTGGTCAATATCTCGAAAACGCCTTCACATATACAACTACCACCACTCCCTTTTAAAACCTTTTATTCCTTTAATTTGATACCCATATCGTCCACCTATAGAACTAAGGCCCACTCCCTTTTAAAATACTCATTAACACCTTTCATTTGATACCCATATCGTACAAACAAATTCTAGAGTAACCCCTGGTCCACCTTAATGGCGATATCCCTAAATGGCGTCCACCTATAGAACTATGGCCCACTCCCTCTTTAAATACTCTTTAATACCTTACATTTGATACACATGTCATACAAACACATTCCAGGGTTGCCCTAGGCTCATTTTCCTACATGGTGATTTTCTTTTAATTTGTCTCCATAGCTCTCAACTGTGTATGTAATGTTCGGTTACACCCGAACTTAGCCTTCCTTACTTGTTTATTTTATATTCATCTTAAAAATCGTTTAGATACGTTCAAATTTCACCAAAGCCTTACGTGTATAGCAAGTATTGTTGTCTGAAAAAATCATAGAGATCGGTGGTATATATAGTATATATCTCATACAACCGATTGCTTACGTATATAGTATATATTGTTGTGTGAAAAAATCATTGAGATCGGTGATATGCATAATATATATATGATGGTATATATAGTAATACATTTTTTTTGCAATTTCAGCCCCCTTTTAACAGCTAGAAGCTTCAAATTTCACCAGATGCTTTGTGTATAGCATATATTGTTGTCTGAAAAATTCATTGAGATCGGTGGTATACATAGTATATATCTCATACAACCGATTGTTCAGATAAAAAACTTTGCGCAATTTCAGCCCCATTTTAACAGCTAGAAGTTCCGAATTTCACCAAATGCTTACGTACATAGCATATATTGTTGTCTGAAAAAATCATAGAGGTCGGTGGTATATATATTATATACCCGATATAAACTGTCATTTTTGCCCCCTTTTTACGGCTACAAGCTTCAAAATTCATCAAATTTCATCAAATAGTTACGTTTACGTCATATGTTGTTGAAATACGTGATTCGTAGTCATAGTTTTTACATGCAGGCCACAAAAAAACGTGAAGCTTTGCATCCTCACACAAAGTACCTACCTATTTTTATACTCAGTTGCGCAGAGCTCACAGAGTATATTAACTTTGATTGGATAACGGTTGGTTGTACAGGTATAAAGGAATCGAAATAGGTATAGACTTCCATATATCAAAATCATCAGTATCGAAAAAAAATTTGATTGAACCATGTCCGTCCGTCCGTTAACACGATAACTTGAGTAAATTTTGAGGCATCTTGGTGAAATTTGGTATGTAGATTCCTGGCTACTCGTGTCAGATCGCTGTTTAAAATGAACAATATCGGACTATAAACACGCCCACTTTTCGATATCGAAAATTTCGAAAAACCCGCAACTCTTCCTGCTGTATTGCCAGGGTGTGTTTGATATGGTCGCTCTCCGGAATAAGGCTGTAATCTTTATCAAACTCTGCGATCGATTCTGCTAAACGGATGTAGGTTTCCATTGTCTTGGTTACGTTTATTAAAGAGAAAATTGCCGATTAGAAATAATGAGAGTCTCCTGAATTAAGATACCTGGCCTAGCAGTAAATTAAAAAACTTTGAATTTCGACGTTTTATATTTATTACTTTTATTTCAGACTTTGTCAGCGTAGGGACAACGGAAAAGGGTTAATTTTTGGACTTTTTGTCACAGCAGTGAAAAATAGCAAACGATATTATGTACAAACTTTTGTCTCAGCGGCAGCAACAAAAAAGGGACCACTCACCACCTCCACAAATAATGGGTGTATTTTTGAGAAAGTGAAAAAATGCGTGCAATATACGAAACTAAGCGCAAGAAAAAAGTGTAAAAAGTGTTTAAAAAGTGAAGTGAACACCGGATTAATTAAATTAAATTGAACTTGATTTCGTGTTTGTGATGTGCAAATAAACAACAACAAAAACCTATTTAGTATGGTGCGGAAAGTGAGGTTAGGTTACCCTCTTCCTTGTGTTGGAAAACCTTACCACTGGTGGGTATATCTTTACTAAACTCAGTTCCCGTACTTACCTGAACTCACTCTGCATAGGCATAAAAATTTACCGAAATCCGACTGTGACCACGCCCACTTTTTCGATATCGAAAATTGCGAAAAATGAAAAAATGCGACAATTCTATACCAAATACGAAAAAAGGGTTGAAACATGGTAATTGGATTGGTTTATTGACGTAAAATATAACTTTAGAAAAAACTTTGTAAAATGGTTGTGACACCTACCATATTAAGTAGAAGAAAATGAAAAATTTCAGCAGGGCTAATCAGAAGCCCTTGTAATCTCGGCAGGAATACTATGTATGATGTTCTGGGTCACCCTGGTCCACATTTTGGTCGATATCTCGAAAACGCCTTCATATATAGAACTCTCCACCACTCCCTTTTAAAACCCTTTATTCCTTTAATTTGATACCCATATCGTACAAACACATTCAAGAGTCACCCTGGTCCACCTATAGAATTAAGGCCCACTCCCTCTTTAAATACTCTTTAATACCTTCCATTTGATACACATGTCATACAAACACATTCCAGGGTTACCCTAGGTTCATTTTCCTACATGGTGATTTTCCCTTATTTTGTCTCCATATCTCTCAAATGAGTATGTAATATTCGGTTACACCCGATCTTAGCCTTACTTACTTGTTTATTTTATATTTATCTTAAAAATCGTTTAGATATGTTCAAATTTCACCAAATGCTTACGTGAATAGCATATATTGTTGTCTGAAAAAATCATTGAGATCGGTGATATATTTAGTATATATCTCATACAACCGATTGTTCAGATAAGAAACTTTTCGCAATTTCTACTCCATTTTAACAGCTATAAGCTTAAAATTTCAGCGATTGCTTACGTATATAGTATATATTGTTGTGTGCAAAAATCATAGAGATCGGTGATATACATAATATATATATGATGGTATATATAGTATATATATATAGTATATATATATATTTTTTTTTTTCAATTTCAGCCCCATTTTATTAGCTAGAAGTTTCAAATTTCACCAAATGCTTTCGTATATAGCATATATTGTTGTCTTGAAAAATCATAGAGATCGGTGGTATATATATTATATACCCCATATAAACTGTAATTTTTGCCCCTTTTTTACGGCTAGAAGCTTTAAAATTCATCAAATTTCATCAAATAGTTACGTTTACGTCATATGTTGTTGAAATACGTGATTCGTAGTCATAGGTTTTACATGCAGATCACACAAAAACATGAAGCTTTGCATCCTCACCTACATATTTTTATACTCAGTTGAGCTAACTTTGATTGCATAACGGTTGGTTGTACTGGTATAAAGGAATCGAGATAGATATAGACTTCCATATATCAAAATCATCAGTATCGAAACAAAATTTGATTGGGCCATGTCCGTCCGTCCGTCCGTCCGTTAACACGATAACTTGAGTAAATTTTGAGGTATCTTGATGAAATTTGGTATGTAGGTTCCTGGCCACTCATCTCAGTTCGCTATTTAAAATGAACAATATCGATCTATAACCACGCCCACTTTTTCGATATCGAAACTTTCGAAAAACCGAAAAAGTGCGATAATTAATTACCAAAGATGGATAAAGCGATGAAGCTTGGTAGGTGGGTTGAACCTATGACGCAGAATAGAAAATTAGTAAAATTTTGGACAAGGGGCGTGGCACCGCCCATATTTAAAAGAAGGTAATTTAAAAATTTTGCAAGCTGTAATTTGGCAGTCGTTGAAGATATCAAAATGAAATTTGGCAGCAACGTTACTACTATTACTATATGTATGCTTAATGAAAATTAGAAAATCGGAGAACGACCACTCCCACTTTTAAAAAAAATTTTTTTTAAGTCTAATTTTAACAAAAAATTTAATATCTTTACATTATATAAGTAGCTTATGTCAACATTCAACACCAGTAATGATATGGTGCAACAAAATACAAAAATAAAAGAAAATTTAAAAATCTGCGTGGCTCCGCCCTTTTTCATTTCATTTGTCTAGGATGCTTTTAATGCATCAAGTCGAAAAAAAATTTACCAATCATTGTGAAATTTGGTAGGGGCTTAGGTTCTAGGACAATAACTGTATTGGTTTGAAGCCACGCCCAGTTTTTATACACAGCCGGCAGTCTGTCCTTCCGCTCGGCAGTTAACGCGATAAATTGAGCAAAAATCGATATATCTTTACTAAACTCAGTTCCCGTACTCATCTGAACTCACTTTGTATTGGTATAAAAAACGGCCGAAATTCGACTGTGACCACGCCCACGTTTTCGATATCTAAAATTACGAAAAATGAAAAAAGTGCCATAATTCTATACGAAATACGAAAAAAGGGATGAAACATGGTAATTGGATTGGTTTATTGACGTAAAATATAACTTCAGAAAAAACTTTGTAAAATTGTTGTGACACCTACCATATTAAGTAGAAGAAAATGAAAAATTTCTGCATGGCGAAATCAAAAGCCCTTGGAATCTTGGCAGGAACACTATTCGTGGTATTATATATAAAAAAATTAGAGGTACCCGACCGATGATGTTCTGGGTCACCGTGGCCCACATTTTGGTCGATATCTCGAAAACGCCTTCACATATACAACTACCACCACTCCCTTTTAAAACCATTTATTCCTTTAATTTGATACCCATATCGTACAAACACATTCTAGAGTCACCCCTGGTCCACTTATAGAACTAAGGCCCACTCCCTTTTAAAATACTAATTAACACCTTTCGTTTGATACCCATATTGTACAAACGCATTCTAGAGTCACCCCTGGTCCACCTTTATGGCGATATCTTGAAAGGCGTCCGCCTATAGAACTAAGGCCCACTCCCTTTTAAAATACTCATTAACACCTTTCATTTGCTACTCATATCGTAAAAAAAAATTCTAGAGTTACATAGCCCTAGTCTACCTTTATGGCGATATCCCTAAATGGCGTCCACCTATAGAACTATGGCCCACTCCCTCTTTAAATACTCTTTAATACCTTCCATTTGATACACATGTCATACAGACACATTCCAGGGTTACCCTAGGTTTATTTTCCTACATGGTGATTTTCCATTATGTTGTCTCCATAGCTCTCAACTGATATGTAATTTTCGGTTACACCCGAACTTAGCCTTCCCTGGGCACTCATCTCAGATCCCTATTTAAAATGAACTATATCGGACTATAACCACACCTACTTTTTCGATATCGAAAATTTCGAAAAACCGAAAAAGTGCGATAATTCATTACCAAAGACGGATAAAGCGATAAAACTTGATAGGTGGGTCGACCTTATGACGCTGAACAGCAAATTAGTAAAATTTTGGACAATGGGCGTGGCGCCGTTAAGTTAAAAGCTTTGCAAGCTGTAATTTGGCATTCGTTGAAGATATCATGATGAAATTAGGCAAGAACATTGCTCCTATTACTATATATGTGCTAAAAAAAAATTAGCAAAACCGGATAAAGAACACGCCCACTTAAAAAAAAAAAAATTTTAGCCAAATTTTAACAAAAAACTTAATATCTTTAGGGTATATAAGTAAATTATGACAAAATTCAATTCCAGGAATGATATGGTGCAACAAAATACAAAAATAAAAGAAAATTGCAAAATGGGTGTGGCTTCGCCCTTTTTCATTTAATTTGTTTAGAATACCTTTAATGCCATAAGTCGAACAAAAATTTACCAATCCTTATGAAATTTGGTAGGGGCATAGTTTCTAATTATTTTCTGTGAAAATGGTCGATATAGGTTGAAGCCACGCCCAGTTTTTATACACAGTCTACCGGCTGTCCTTCCGCTCGGCCGTTAACACGATAACTTGAGCAAAAATCGATTTATCTGTACTAAACTTAGTTCACGTACTTATCTGAACTCACTTTATCTTGGTATAAAAAATTGGCGAACTCCGACTATGACCACGCCCACTTTTTCTATATCTAAAATTATGAAAAAGGAAAAAAATTCCATAATTCTATACCAAATACGAAACAAGGGATGAAACATGGTAATTGGATTGGTTTATTGACGCAAAAGATAACTTTAGAAAAAACTTTGTAAAATGGGTGTGACACCTACCATATTAAGTAGAAATGAAAAGTTCTGCAGGGCGAAATCAAAACCTCTTGGCATGAATACTGTTCGTGGCATTACATATGTAAATAAATTAGTGGTACCCGACAGACGATGTTCTTGGTCACCCTGGTCCACATTTTGGTCGATATCTCGAAAACGCCTTTACATATAAAACTAAGGGCCACTCCATTTTAAAACCCTTTATTCCTTTAATTTGATATCCATATCGTACAAACACATTCTAGAGTCACCCCTGGGCCACCTATAGAACTAAGGCCAACTCCCTTTTAAAATACTAATTAACACCTTTAATTTGATACCCATATCGTACAAACGCATTCTAATGTCACCCCTGGTCCACCTTTGTGGCGATATCTCGAAAAGGCGCCCACCTATAGAGCGCTTTTAAAATACTCATTAACACCTTTCATTTGATATCCATATCGTACAAACAAATTATTATCACCCCTGGTCCCACGGTCCACTTTTATGGCGATATATCGAAAGGCGTCCACCTATAGAACTATGGCCCACTCCATTTTAAAATACTCTTTAATACCTTCCATTTGATACCCATGTCATACAAACATATTCCAGGGTTACCTTGGGTTCATTTTCCTACATAGTGATTTTCCCTTATTTTGTCTCCAAAGCTCTCAGCTGAGTATGTAATGTTCGGTTACAGCCGAACTTAGCCTTCCTTACTTTTTTTGACTTAGTTCTGTTAAATATGTCTTTAAGGGTACTTGTAGGCTTGTGATATTTTTATTTTCTCTTTATCGTAGCAATCTGGCATCATTAGGCGTTCAGATGAATGGGGTACGTAAGTTACCGATTTGAATATTTTGGGTTTCGTCTTGAATTTGATGCTGAATATTGTATTTTGATCTTTTAATTAGGGAGTTTATAATATTGTCTGGGAAGTCATTTCGTTTTAATAAATATTTTATTTCGTCCGTAATCTCCTTCTAGTAAGTTTTGTCAGATATATATAACATGCATCGTATACAGCACATTGCTGTATTCATAATCATCGTTTTAGGATGTTTAGAGTTAAAATTGATGATTCGTCCAGATGCTGTTTGTCTCTGGCGACGCAGGTAATCCCATGGTCATTCCTTTTAATTGCGTGTAGATTGTGTCGTTAAATTTGAAGTATCTATTTTCTTCGATGTAAAATTTAAATATATCCAAAAATGTTTTCTTTGGTATCCTGTTGTGTTCTTTTATAATCATCCATTTTTCTTGTATAACGTCAAGTGCTAAGTGTTTAGGTATGCTAGAAAACAAAAAAAGCACGTCGAAAGAGGTAAGTTATTCATCATCACAAATCAAGGTATTATTAATCCTCTCTGTTGCGGGGGGAATGTGGCACCCAGGTCGTAGGGCGCAATCGCACGCAAATAAAGAAATAAAAAAAGAGAAGAATTAATACCGAGTAATCACAGTGTATTATTATTTATTCAGAAATATAATGTATGGAGCTACGTAGTGTGTTTACAAAATGAAACTCTCACAAACTAATTATTTCACACGATCAATAGTTATTCCGATTTAATATGCAGTAGTGCAGAACGAAATTAATGGAAATACAAAATTCAAATTTATCAAAGTGCAATCTTCCCGCAAGTGCAAGTAGTTAGGATATAAGAAATTTCCACTAGGCAATTCAAAGCGGACAATTATAATTCTATCAATTCAAAATGCGCACGGAGGAGCGCAATTATAATGCGGAAAACTAGATATATCAATTAAAATCGACCACTCACTGTGCACTTGGAAAATTCACTTTGTATTAATTTGCAAATATTAATGACGATGAAAATCGCACTTAATGAAAATCGCACTTATTACAAAAATGGAAAAAGGTGGGAAAAGGTTGATTTAAATCACTCACTTTTTTTTCTTACTCACCTGGGGCTAGCTGCTGGCTCTTGTACGTTCCAAATAGAAAAGAAAAACCAAGACCGCGAACAAGTCCGCGGCACCCGCCGATAGCTAACTTTCGTTGAGTTTTTCCCTTTCAAAGTTAGCTTTCGGCTGGTGTTAGCCGTTACCGGTAATAATAATAAAAACTAATGTGTGTGTTAGGGTGGTCCGAAATATTTTTGCTGGTGGCCTAAACATGCCGGCCCCCTTGCGGCGAGCAATTTGAAATTGGGTGAGTGCGCCAGCAACCTTCCCAAGGCGGGATAAACTTAACTAAAATTAAAAAATATGGTATGTATGTATAGGCGGATCGTCAGTACGCTCTCCGGCGGACATCCATGCTCGCAGTAATGCAGCCTCGCTGAACTGTGGATGAAAAGAGAAAAACGTGAGTGGTCATGTACGTGGGGTTGCTTGGTTTTAGTGCACTTTACTTATTGAATGGACAGATGCCTGATTATTGCTGGTGGGCTCCCGACACTACCAACCCGAATATGGTGGCTTGAGTCAGCAGCCCGCCGACGTTCGACGGTGGTGTGCCGCTAACCATTAGGCTGGCGTAGATGTCGGCTCCTAGTGTAAGCCGGACAGGTGTAGACCGGTGGAAAGCTTGATCCGCCAGCTTCATGAATTGGAATGGCGTGGCTACCAATGGATCCAGCGTTGCGGTCGGACTAAGCCGTGAATATCGCGCCACCACTGTGGCCTGGGTTGTCACGGCTCCCGTTACCCCTATTTCCCTCGCAGAACAAGCGTGCACTTCACATGATAGGATGTGCCGGTACGCTCTAACCCGAGGTCCTTTGCGAGATTCGCATCTATGATTGAATTCGGAGCGCACGGATCGATAAGGGCGCGTACTGCGTGGAGCTTCCCTCCTGCTGCTATCCGAACGACCGCCGTTGGAGCTATGGCTACGAATGCACGTGTGATGGTAGAGGCGTCTCCCGGAGGCGTCCTGTTCTGAAGCCGGTGGGCGTTGTTGGTTGGCGCGCGAGCGTGGTTACTTGATTATACGGGGCTGCCCTACCAATTGAGCGTCGTGACGAGCGGGACGGACGCGGTTCCGCGTCGCCACGGCGCCCCCCGGTAGAGCGGTGCGATGGGGGGAAAGGACGTGTCTCCTCGCCATCCCCGCGTTGTACGTTTGTAGGCTTCTCGTGTCGTAGGAGCGGTCGGAAACGTTGTGGTCCTGAGCCGCCTTGTGGTGTCGTGGCTAGTGTCGCAGTAGGATCTTCCCGTCGTTCGATCTCTTCCTCGGCGACGTCCGCTTCCCACCACAGGGTTTGTTCCGTGACGTGGATGGATAGGGCTCCGTCGGAGCTCTCTTCGCCATCACTCTCGTGGGACGGTGGTGGAACGTCGTCGAGGTGTGTTGACGTGTGGTGCTGCTCGTTGCACCGATGACAGCGATCTTCGCTGGGACATTTCTTCCGTTGGTGGAATGGCGATAGGTAATTTGTGCAATATCTGAAATCTATGATCGTCTTTAGTCGATCCATGTTCGTCATGCCCCGGTAAATCGGGCAGAGCCTTATGCTGTGTGGCTTTTGACATAGCCGGCAGGGGACGCTGAATGTGGTGCCGCGTGCCTCCGTCTTTGCGCGTTTGTGGGACAATCCGGTCATTCTGGAATATCAAATTGTTAGTAGAACATTCGTAGATGCCCTTAGGTTGGGTGGATTATGAGCGGAGACAAGGAGCTCAATTGGCTGAGCTTGTGGTTGGCGTACTCGGGATAAAGGGTTGTGTTGAACGAATAATCTTATGAAGTTATTATGTCGATGTAATGATGTGTTTGTAGTGGTTGAAACCACTGTTATATTTCATATAATTTGATCGAGGTACGCCTAAAGGTATCTTTAGTGTTGGGAAATATTGTCATCATAACGAAATTCTGATGTTGAAAGCAGTCACCAATGGTGAGGGAAAAAAATAAGTAAAAATTAAGAAATTGTTGAATATAGACTGAAGGCAAACTATATTCTTTGGTGTTTGCCTAATACAGGCAATATGCGGTAATACACGCTACATTTGTGGCGCAGATGGTATCACGAGTTACCCGTGTATTTTCACGGCTCCTTGTAATTGCCCTACAAAAATTTGGTCACAAAACTTACCCACGCCGATACAAATGTGGCTATGAATATGACCTATGAATGACTGTAAAATGACTAGTCAAATGACGTCGCGCAGATAAAATGTGCGACAGATGTAAAGAGGCCTTTACTCGCTGTCTGGGAACATTATTAGTGTTGATTTGGGCCATGTTGTGTGAGAATCACAAATTGTGGTGTGTTTGTTGATTTCAACACAACTCTGCGGGAATAGCCTACACTAACGAGTGTGGAAATTTGTAGGGCTGTCAGTTGTTCATTCTTCCAATCGTTGGAAGGAGACAGCTGTGTTGTGTGAGAATCACAAATTGTGGTGTGTTTGTTGATTTCAACACAACTCTGCGGGAATAGCCTACACTAACGAGTGTGGCAATTTGTAGAGCTGTCAGTTGTTCATTCTTCCAATCGTTGGAAGGAGACAGCTGTGCGGTGCTGCCCATTGCAGTGTAATGATACATAATGGCCATGTCGGGATAATATTTAGAGACAGCTCGCGACTGAGCCCTGACGCGGCATTAAATGTATAGGCTTTTCTAAAAGCTTAATTTCTTCCTTGTTTGTAGTATCGAAAGCATATAGGACACTCCTTTATTCTTGCTTGGATTTCACGCTAAAAAGACTGACGAAACTTTATCGGAACTTCAATACGCGAAGACAATTTCAAGCATGAAAGCGAGACCACTATTGAGTGTGGCATGTTTTGTTTATGTGTCACATTTTAATTTTACACAGATAAACCGCGAAAATTATTTCGGTCTCGAGTGGTTCACCCCCCCCCCCCCCCCCTTTTTTTTTTCAAGCAGGCTGATTTTGATTGTGTCTTTATGCCCAAATTTTCAAACTACAAACTTTTCTCAAAAAAGGAAGGAAGAAAAAAGACGGCCGAATGTCAGAAAAAACTATCGAAATACAACCTGGCGCGTGTGTTTTCAGTGAGACCAGGCGGTATCTTCAGGGTTTTCGTTAGTTGATTTTTTTTGTTCGGTTATTAACACTCGAATTTGTTGGATTCCGCGGATCCGAGTTGTAATACTCTTTGGATCGCGCGCAATGTGCTTACTGCGTAAGAACTGAAAAAGCAAATGTCATCGGGTGGCAACCTGATTTCGTTCATTCAAAATGACATTCATTCATGGAAATGAGTATAGATACATTTTGAATGAATTTTTACTATGAAGAAAAACTTGTAATGGGTAAGTATAAGTATGCCAGTATCGTTCCCTTTTTTATAATTTTACAAATTTACTAAATTTTTATTCTTTTGTTTCATTTCAGGTACTCTTTTGGCCGCCGAAACTGGTTCTGGTAAAACAGGAGCTTTCTGTTTACCCATTGTGCAAATAGTTTGGGAAACTTTACGCGATTTAGAGGAGGGAAAGGTTAGCAAAACTGCTGCTGCTGGTGGCGCTATTGCACCATGGAAAATTATGAAGAGCAGAACATGCATTAACCTGTTAAATATGAACAAATACTATCGCACTGGTTTCATGTGTCATTTAAGTGATGATAGGAATAAAAATGATAGGCTTCATCCTATCCCACGTACGCTAGGCATTCTCGCAAATGATATGCGTTCCATAAAGAACTATTTTGCACCATTTTTGAAAAAGAAAGCGACACCTAAAAAATTAATTGATTCGCGATTTCGCGGCGTAAATCCATTAACAGAAAGAAATGAGTTTCAGACGCATTGTGATGTTCTTGTAATTGGTGAAGGAGCTATAGCAGCCTGTATTGCGTATTGGTAGAAAAGAAAGCTCGTAATGGACTAAGCGTTGTGGTTTTGGAGAGAGATATACCGCATTTAGATGGCAGAGTTTGTTCAACTTTGCCTGTGGGTGGATTGCACCAACAGTTCTATTTACCTGAAAATATAGAAATGTCACTGGTCGCAGCACAATTTATTATGAATGCAAAAGAGGATCTTGGTATTAATCTCAACTATGACCCACAAGGCTTTCTCACATTGGCATCAAATAAAAATGCTCAAACTCCAAGGACTCGAAAAACACGGATGATTTGATGCAAATAACTTCCTATTAGGACTCAGATTCAAAGCTAAAGAATATGAAGCTTATTTTTGTAATGCTGACTTAATTGACTTTGAATTCCAAAATCTATCAGATGTTATCGTGGAGGGTGAAAATAAAGCGTCCTCCTACAATGCTTTAGACAAGGCAGTCGTTAAAATGCCAGGTGGAGATTTGAGGACAATTAAATTCGCAATTTGTGTTATAGCAACCGAAAACATTACGGAAAACACTGCAAGACTAGCAAAAATTGGTAGTGGTTCCGGTGGATTACTACGTATTCCACTGCCCATACAGCGCCGTGAATTCTATGGCTATAGTTTTAATGCCGATTTGGATAGAGCTGCAAGTTTAAACACGCCATGTATAGTCGATTTGAATGGTACACATTTTCGAAGAGACGGTCTAACTGGTAACTATATAGCAGGATTTAGTACAACTGCGACATCTGATAGTGAAAGTAAATTAAAAGAAAACGATTTTAAAAATATTATACTACCAAGCTTAATACATAGATTGAAAATGTCGAAGCCGCCTAAAATTATGGATAGTTGGAAGAGTTCTTTTGACTATAATGTCTATGATGAAAATGGTATTATTGGAGCTCATCCGTACTATGATAATCCTTTTATAGCGACTGCATTTTCCTGCTTAGGCTCACAACAATCGCCTGCTGTGGGTAGGGCGATTTCAGAATTAATTATAGATGGACAGTTTCGCAAAATAGATTTAACGAGACTTAGTTTTGATCGAATTATTGTGGATCAGCCAACAGTTGAATATGCTTTTATGTAACTTGTGTTTATAGCTAAGGACATATGTATATGCATGCTTGGCAAAAGATCTGTTTGTACCTATGTTTAATAGCTTTTAGTCTTATCTGCTATGAATATCTTTTAGGATTCGGGGTGCTCCAACATTTGAAAAACCAATCCGAATCTAAAATAATCACATTGAAAAATTTCGAGTGCATTTAAGCAACCCTGATGTGCGTTCGCTATTACTGATTGGTGGTGTTAAGTTAGAAACGCAGAAAAGTTCATTACAACAAGGTGTTCATATTGTAGTCGGTACACCTAGACGGATTGAAGAGATGATTAGTAGTGGGTTTGTGTCGTTGACACATTGCAGATTCTTTGTTCTGGATGAAGCGGATGCATTGCTAAAACAGGGTTATACCGATTTAATCGATCGTATTCATAAGCAAATACCAAAAATTACATCCGATGGGCGTCGTTTACAAATGGTTGTCTGCTCGGCTACACTTCATGCATTTGAAGTGAAAAAGATGGCTGATCGTTTAATGCATTTTCCTACATGGGTTGATCTTAAGGGTGAAGATGCTGTGCCAGAAACTGTACACCACGTTGTGTGTATGGTCGACCCTCAACAAGATACCACTTGGCATAATCTAAGACAACATATACGCACCGATGGTGTACATGCTCGTGATAATGTACAACCACAAAATCCTACACCAGAAACATTATCAGAAGGTGTTAAAATACTTAAAGGCGAATATTGCATATCTGCAATTGACCAACATAAATGGATCGTGCCATTATCTTTTCTCGCACCAAATTAGATTGTGACAATTTGGAAAAGTATTTTAAATCGCGTGGTGGCGATTGATGTTGTTGTGGTGGCGATTGATGCTGCTGTGGCGGTTGTTGTTGTATCTACCAGTTCTACCCGAAGACAAGCAACCCGATGATTGGAATTAATTTATGATGGTAAGTAGGTAGTAACGATAGCTAAAATCACCTTAATTTCAAAATCAGTTAATTTAACAGGTGGAACAACGTTGACAAAACAACTACCTCAAATGCTACTACAGCCAAACCACAGGAACGTGCAGAACCTGCGCACCACATGACGGAGATTGATACGCCAAACGGATTTAAAGGTATGATGGTAAGCTATATTACATTAAGGTAATAAAATGTTAGCAGCCCAATTCCCTTCTCCCATTCCTCGTATTCTAAATAAAAATTCCTTGTGAGTTTTTTTCACTTCTCCCTTTCCTCCTATTCTGAACAATGTTCGAAAAAGAGGAAACCAGTTATGGGAGAAGAGTAGGTATTATGACTGTGAGGGAGAGGGATATTTCCTTGCCATCATAGGAGTTTTTCCACTAGTTAAAGGGAATGCATCAAAATAGTTAAAGGAAATTGGTTCTTTTAAGAAAGAACACTTAATTGTACAAATGTGTGCTAAAATATGTATTTGCATTGTACCACAATATTCTCACTGTTAATACAACCGCATCAACACCCACAATATTCTTTATTTTAAGTCGAAAAGTACCATAAGCAACGGAAGGGCTCTTTGTATACTTGATGTAGCCATCCAGAAATTGCGCAAGGATTTTAAGAAGGCTTAATTAGATTTTTGTATATGGCGAAGGGCGAACTCAACTCGACATGGCCGCCAGAAATTTGCTTGGCAGAATGAGAGCAGGCCTCTCCGGCGGATTTGTGTTATCCCGCCGTCTTCTTCTTATGCTCCTCAGTTGATGTTGCTGTGGCACCAATTCATTACTCATTTCACATGAAATGCAATAATGTGCGTGGTTTACACCTTATTTCTTAATTTCAAACAAATTAGCAACAATCATTAGACCTTACAAATTTTTTTTTTTTTAACCAATTCCCCAATTTTTCTTCTCCCTAGGAGAAAAGAATTGGAGGAATTTTTCCGCGGGAATATTTAGAATTGGTATGTAGATGTTTTAAGACAAAATCATGATTATTGATTCACTGGTATTATGTGGCAGATAGCGGATCTGCGGTAGGGTTCTGTTGGCCTCGTTCGTGGTGAACGAGAGCTGGGTTATGAGATTTGTTGGCCTCGTTCGGGGTGAACGAGAGCTGGGTTACGGGGTTTGTTAGAGCGGTTGGGAGTTACAAGTCTCCCTCACCCTCACTGGAGGGTGGGAGTAGGACCAATTTCGTGATTGGTCTGGTGGTTTGTCCCCTTGCCGTATCAAGTTCGACGACTCGAACTCGGTTATCGGGGCCATAATGGAGGTTGGCTATCCGACCAAGTCTCCATTCGTTGGGGGGCAGATTGTCCTCTTTAATGACGACTAAGTCTCCCTGTTTGAGATTCGATTGTGGATGCTTCCACTTCACGCGCTTCTGTAGTTCGGTGAGATACTCCGTTTTCCACCGCTTGCATAAGGTTTGATGCAGCGCCTTAAGTTTTTCCCATCGATTGACGAGCGAAGCGCGATTCTCGCTGACGTCAATCTCGGGTGGCGCTAGTAGGTGGCCCCCGACTAGGAAGTGGCCGGGGGTAAGTGGCTCCAGGTTAGACGGGTCATTTGAAGATGGGCTTAGGGGTCGGGAGTTGAGACAGGATTCAATCCTACACAGGAGGGTGCTAAACTCTTCGAGAGTAAATTTATGATCCGATGCGATCTTTTTGAAATGAGTTTTGAAACTCTTGACTCCCGCTTCCCACAGTCCGCCCATATGAGGAGCAGCTGCTGGTATGAAATGCCATGTCAAGGTTTGGTGGGCATATTTAGAGAGGGTTTGCTTGCGCGCATCAACGAGGAAGGCCTTGAACTCTGAGCGGAGAGCCCTCGACGCACCGACAAAGTTCGTCCCGTTGTCGGAATAAAGGTTCTTCGGGCATCCCCGTCTGGCGACAAACCGACTAAACGCTGCTAGAAACGCGGCGGTGCTGAGGTCGCTGGTGGCCTCTAAGTGGATCGCCTTAGTCGCAAAGCAGACGAATAGGCAGACGTAACCCTTGGACATGCGGCATCCTCTTCCGCTGTAAGACTTGATGTCAAACGGTCCTGCGAAATCCACCCCGGTGTTGGTAAATGCCCTGCTAAAGGTAGTGCGTTCCGCAGGGAGGGTTCCCATGAGTTGCGTCGGGGAACGTTTGCGGAATAGCGTACAGGCCTTGCAGTTGTAGATGATGGATCGGATCATGTTTTTGACCCGAGGTATCCAATACTGCGTGCGTAGGAGCCGCAGCATTAGTTGGTTTCCACCATGTATGGAAATGGTGTGCACAAACTGGACTAGGAGACGGGTGAGTCGGCAGGCGTAAGGGAGGATTATCGGGTGACGCTCGTGTACGGGAACGTTTCTGGATGCGTTGAGACGATCCCCCACTCGAAGGACATTATCTTCGTCGATAAAGGGGTTTAGAGAGAGAATCTCGCTTTTGGTCGCGATGGGTTTCCTAGTTCTCAGAGAGCTTATTTCCTCGGCATAGTGGTTGATTTGGGATATCCTTATGAGGCGGCTAGTCGTAGCCTTGATTTCGTCGGGCGAGATCTGGTGAGACTCTGCTTTAAAGGACATTTTAGTTTTTGGACGTGTTCTATTCGAGAATCGTATAATGTAGGAGATTACCCGCAACGCTCTTGATAGATCGGAAAACCGATCAAGAATATCCTCGCTATTGTTGATGTTCGTTGCTACATGCACTTGTACTCGTTTTTCTTCGATGTTTGTGTGGTACTCCTGTTCGCCTTGAGATGGCCATTTTGCTTTGCCTTCTTGCAGCCAAGAAGGTCCCTGCCACCACAAAGAGTTGTCGACTAGGTCCGTGGCTGGAAGTCCTCTGCTGGCTAAGTCCGCTGGATTTGATGCGGACTCGACATGATGCCATGCTTTAGTTCTTACCTTCTCGACGATTTTCGTTACCCTGTGAGCTACAAATGTTGACCAGGAACACGGGGGTTTTCGAATCCATGCGAGGACGATGGTCGAATCTGTCCATAGGTGCATGTTAAATGTGCCTAAGTTCAGGTTCTCCATCACATCCAAAGTTTCAGCCAGCAAGACGGCACCGCATAACTCCAATCTTGGTAGTGAAATTGTTTTTACTGATGCCACCCTCGTTTTCGCCATGAGTAGACTAACGTATGCCCTATCGTTGATCTTAGCTCGCACGTAAACCATAGCCGCGTAGGCTTTTTCGGACGCGTCACAGAAGCCGTGAATTTCTATATCGTTGGTTGGGGTGAAGTGCACCCACCGAGGTATACGAATCCGGTTAGTGGCGGGGTACTCCTGCATAAAGGTTTGCCACCGATCTAAAGTGATTGTGGATACCGGTTCATCCCAATCCGTCCCCTCCAGCCTAATGTTCTGCATTAATATCTTAGCTACGATGATAACTGGAGCAAGCCAGCCTAACGGGTCGAAGAGTTTGGCGATGGCCGATAGGATCGCCCTTTTTGTTAAGATGTCTTGGTTTTCGATTGGTTTCGCTGTGAAATAGAAATAGTCGGAATGCGCGTTCCAACGGATGCCTAGGGTTTTTACCATGCTCGCGTCCTCGATTTCCAGAAAGTCTTCCGTAAGCCTGTGAGGTTTGGGTATGCCCTGTAGTATCCTACTGCAGTTAGATGTCCACTTTCGCAGAGGGAATCCTGCTGACTTTAATGCAGCTGTGATTTCATCGCGGGCCTCGATTGCTGCCTCGATGCTATGTCCCCCTGCAAGGACGTCATCGACGTACATACTGTTTCGCAAGATATGCGCTGCGGTTGGCAGAGACGCCTCGACGTCATCAGCAAGTTGATGTAGGGTTCTGATCGCTAGATAGGGGGCACAGTTTACCCCAAAGGTTACCGTGTTGAGCTCAAACACGCTGACAGGGTCCTCTGCTTTGAGTCGAAAAACTATTCTTTGGTATTGGGTTTGATTTTCCTTTACCCAAATTTGCCTGTACATCTTCTCAATGTCGCTATTGAAGACGTACTTGTAGAATCTCCATCGGAGGATCAGTATTGTTAAGTCGGATTGAAGTACTGGGCCGGTGTGTAGAACATCGTTCAGGCTTATGCCATTGGATGTCGGGCACGACGCGTTGAATACGACCCTTACTTTAGTCGTTGTGCTTTCTTCTTTGATCACCGCATGATGCGGTAAGAAATAGCAATCAGTTGATTGTGGTGGTACTACGGTGTGCACCTTAGTCATGTGCCCTAACGTGACATATTCTGTCAGTACCCTATTGTATTCCATCTGTAGGGCCGGGGTCTTGGCTAGGCGCGTCTCGTTCCGATAGAACTGAGAGCAGACGCTCTTGAGAGATGAGCCCAAACAGACGGTTTTTGGGAAGCTTTGTTTGAATGGAAGGGCGACAGTATATCTTCCATTTGAATTCCTTTCCGTTGTGTTTTTATATAGTGCCTCGAAATAGGCCAGGGCCTTTTTTGTAGGTACGTTTTCAAGTTCCCAGAAAGCGGCTAACTGTTTGTCTAGGCTAATTTCATTGAAAAAGGATACCCGCGTATTGGTTGGGTGAGGTGCATCTGCACGACCGGTTAAAATCCAACCGAAGACGGTTTCTTGGGCGAGAAGAGTATTTAGGACGTTCTTCCGTATACCGTTTAGTATGATCTGGGGATAAATATCGCCTCCAAGTATGAGGTCGACTGGTTCATTAATGAAGAACCTCTTATCCGCCAGAATCAGATCAGGGAATGCTTGCCGAGTCGTTGCGCTCACTTGGCAAGTCGGAAGGTCCCCTGTTAATTGAGGCAGGACTAGGGCCACTGTATGGATGTTTACTAAGGGGTCTGTAAGCGAACCTAAGTTAATTGAGCATGATTCCTTTACCTGTGCAGATGGTGTATTATTTATTCCTGACACCTGCACATGCAAACGTTTGGACGGAAGGTTTATTCGCTTCTTTAGTCTTTCAGTTATAAAAGAGCATTCGGACCCAGAGTCTATCAGTGCTCTGGCGGAAAATTTCACCCCGTTATAGATTATATGAACCCGCGCTGTTCCTAATAACACCCCTTTAGTGGTGTTAGCATGACACGAAGAGACGTTGTTAGTATTATCTTGTCTTTTTTCAGACTCCATCCTTGCCCTAGCCTGCTGTGAGGTTGAAGGTGAATTGTCGGTGGCGTTTTGAGTCCACCTTTGAGGAGTTGTCTTTGGTTGTGCTGTCGGAAGATGGAGCAAGGTGTTGTGCCTTGCGTGGCACGTGCTGCAATTGAATTGGCTAGTGCATCGTGTCACGGTGTGTCCACCCGACAGACAATTCAGACAATAACTATTGTTTTTGATAAATTCGATTTTGCCTGACTTGGACAACCTACGGAATTTTTGGCAATTTCGTAATTTGTGCTCCGTACTGTTGCACATCTTACATGCCGACTTTGGTACGCTGGCTTGGTAAACCCCAAGTTTCGTAGCATTTTCCCTAGAATTCGAATTCTGTCTTTTGGGTGCTTTTGTTGTTTTGTTACCTCTAAGATCGGAAACCGTCTCTAATGTCTGGAAGCGATTGGACAGGAATTTGTCCATATCCTCCCATTTCGGAATATCTGTTTTTCGTTCTACGGTCTATTCCCAAAGAGCCAGTGTAGATTCAGGGAGTTTTGTGGAGCATAAGTAAGTTATAATTGCATCCCAATTTGTGACGTCAATATTATGACATTGTAGCGCAGAAATGCAATTGTTTATCTCCCGTTGCAGTTTTTTGATTGAGGTTCCACACTCCTGTTCGACTGCCGTCAGATTAAATAAAAGTTTTAGTTGTGTGTTGACGAGGATACGTTTATTTTCGTACATGTCGCTTAGATTTTTCCAGGCGGTTGCAAAACCCTCGTTTGTTAATGAGCATCTGCCCACTATTTCTTTTGCCTCCCCTTGAGTTTTTTGTTTTAGATAATATAATTTCTCGACATCTTTCAGATCAGTATTGTGGATGTATATCGCGGTGAACATATCTCTAAAAGCTGGCCAGGAGAGGTAGTCGCCTTTAAATACATCGGTGTCACAAGGCGGCAGCCGCATTTTATGTCCACGGCGCGAAGAGTCGTCATCCTTTGCTTCATCTTTCGCCGGCTGTGGGGTGATAGCTTCGGCTTCAGCCGCCACATCAGACATGCATTGTAGGTAGCATGCGAAGCAACTTTTGTTCTTTCTTCTTAGCGAGCTGAGTTCCTCTTTGGACAGCTCAGGATTGCTGAGAAGACCTTCATATGTGGACTTGGTCTTCTTCCATAGTGCCTTTAGCTCCTCTTGCAGTAGTGCAAGGGTGTGCTTGTTCCGGAATTCGGCCGGGGCAGAGTTGAAATCTTGCTCAAACTCCACTATGAAATCAGCCAATCTAATATAAGTCTCCATTGCTTTAATTAATCTGAATATTTTGTTTCTTTGAAGGTGTCGAGCTTGAAGGCAAAAGACTTAGTGGCGTTGGTGTGTATTCAACCGCAGCAAAAATTATAAGAGTGTTTTGTTTTTTGTACGTAGAACAGCTATCAATTCTACTGTGATTGTGCTGTGTGAGTAAAAGCTTTAAGACCACACGAATTCTGGTCTGATTGAATGTGTTAACACAGATAGCAATCTTATGTGAATAGTGATAAGCAAACAAATTTAATCAAATGTAAATTTTGCCGTGAATGTAATGTGGCCAGTGATATGAACCACTTATAGAGATCCTCACGAGGATTATGTAAGCCACAGATAGAACTCCTGACGAGGATTTAATGTGTATACAGTGATATGGAAATAAACACAGATAGAAATCCTGACGAGGATTTAGTGTGTATAAAGTGATATAAATGTAGTGATATGCAGCACAGATAGAAATCCTGAAAGGTTCTAGTATGTGCAAAGTGATATTAAGCACAGATAGAAGTCCTGAAAGGATTTAATGTGTCTACAGTGATGTGCAATGCAGAGAAGAGAATCGTCTGCAAATATTTAATGTGTCTTAACAGGTGTGTTGGACACAGATAGAAATATTTTCCAAAAAAAATTTGGCATGTTTAAAAAAAAATTAAAACGCAGATGGTAATCCCAATGTGGATATAGTGTAAAATGTGAACCACAGATAGAAATCCCAACGAGGATTTAATGTGTATGCAAAAAGTGTGATGTGAACGCTGATGAATATCCTCGAGTAGCCAACCAGGGTATCTTTCCCAACCAAAGGAAATAAATTTTGTATGTTCAACTTGACGTGAATACGTACAATTTAAAATATTCATTAAGAAAAAATGAGAAAAAATACAAGCTATATAATATAGTGATATAGTTTATTTGTGATCAAGCCACTAGCCACCCAACGCAGTGCTAATTTTTTGGCTTTTGGTGTTATTTCAGCTCGCAAACTGATTACTAAAGTGATTTCCGTGATAGATAAGCTAAGGCTATCAACCAAGTGAAAATATGGTTCCTGACTAGGAAGTTTTGTCAACGTATGTGACGACGAGGGGTACAATACAGTGCAGTGATGAGTGCGGAAAAAAAACTAAAAAAAAATTCACCGACTGTCTGCCTTGAGCGGTGTCGAGTAACCCTTACCACTGGTGGGGGGAATTACCCGATCGTCAAAAGGCTATTGGTGTGTTTAAAAAACACGAAATTTAGCAATTTCACTTGCTTTGCCTTTATTATATCTAACACGGAATGCACTTTCCGTGCGTAAAATCACGCAACTAATAATAAAAAAAAAGGTTTTTGTGCAACCAAGCAACCACGTACGTACCTTAAGTTTTTATTTGATAAATTGATCGTTAGGCAGAGATGTGTTGATGTGATGGACTGATTAATGTGATGATGTGATGCGATGACTGTAAGATGTGATGATTTGTCTGATGGGATGTTGTATGTGAACTTGAAGAGTGTACTGCGATATTGAAAAATGTATGATGTGCTGTTGACTGTAATGGACTGTATGATGTTATGACCTGTGATGATCAATGGATTGTATGCGATTTCGTGTGGACTGTATGATGTTGTGCGCTGACGTGATATGATTTCGATGTTAATAGACTGTATGTGTGAGTTAACGAGTTGCTTGAAATGTTGTGCTAGTTGGTTTTGTTTCGCTGATTGCTTTTTCCAATTTAACACTTATAAATAATTTTTATTGCTTGGCTAATATTTTCTAATTATTCCGCTGCGCTGATTCTGGGGTAAATCTCCTATGTTGTCTTCAAATTTTTGCTTTTCTCGGCGCGTAAGGACCAAATGTTGCGGGGGGAATGTGGCACCCAGGTCGTAGGGCGCGATCGCACGCAAATAAAGAAATAAAAAAAGAGAAGAATTAATACCGAGTAATCACAGTGTATTATTATTTATTCAGAAATATAATGTATGGAGCTACGTAGTGTGTTTACAAAATGAAACTCTCACAAACTAATTATTTCACACGATCAATAGTTATTCCGATTTAATATGCAGTAGTGCAGAACGAAATTAATGGAAATACAAAATTCAAATTTATCAAAGTGCAATCTTCCCGCAAGTGCAAGTAGTTAGGATATAAGAAATTTCCACTAGGCAATTCAAAGCGGACAATTATAATTCTATCAATTCAAAATGCGCACGGAGGAGCGCAATTATAATGCGGAAAACTAGATATATCAATTAAAATCGACCACTCACTGTGCACTTGGAAAATTCACTTTGTATTAATTTGCAAATATTAATGACGATGAAAATCGCACTTAATGAAAATCGCACTTATTACAAAAATGGAAAAGGTGGGAAAAGGTTGATTTAAATCACTCACTTTTTTTCTTACTCACCTGGCTAGCTGCTGGCTCTTGTACGTTCCAAATAGAAAAGAAAAACCAAGACCGCGAACAAGTCCGCGGCACCCACCGATAGCTAACTTTCGTTGAGTTTTTCCCCTTCAAAGTTAGCTTTCGGCTGGTGTTAGCCGTTACCGGTAAAAATAATAAAAACTAATGTGCGTGTTAGGGTGGTCCGAAATATTTAGGCTGGTGGCCTAAACACTCTCTTTAAATTCAAGTGCGTTCTTTATGTTATATGCAGAGTTGGCAGTTATGCTCTTTAAAACATTAATTATGAACTTACACAGATCATAAGATAGGGAAATAACCGCTGAGCAAATTGGTCTGAGTGATAATTCTTCTTTGTGTATTTTTGGAAGTCCATATGTTCTAAGGGGAAGTGCGGTGGTTGTGGTGATTTTGTGTTTTTCGAACTTCTAAATATATCCCATTTTAAATAGTTCATCGACTATAGTATTATTATAACTTTCATGAAAATGAAATGGTATATTCATTTCATCAGGAATCCCAAAATTGTAAGTTCTTAAGGGAAAATAGAGAGACCCACCATTAAGTATACCGAAATAATCAGGATGAAGAACTGAGTTGATTTAGCCATGTCCGTCTATCTGTCTGTCTGTTTGTATGCAAACTAGTCCCTCAATTTTTGAGATATATTGATAAAATTTGGTGAGCGGGTGTATTTGGGTGTCCGATTAGCCATTTGTCGGAACCGACCGGATCGGACCACTATAGCATATATCCTCCATACAAACGATTTTTCAGAAAAAGAGGATTTTTGTCATATCTTCCTCAATTTATCAGATTGAAGCTTCAAACTTCACCATATACTTTCGTATATTGCACATATTGTTGTATGAAAAAATTGATGAGATCGGTCGTATATATAGTATATATACCCACAGCAGATTGTTCAAATAAGAAACTTTTCGTAATTACTGTCCTATTTTAAGAGATAGAGGCTTCAAATTTCAACGAACGCTTACGCATATAGCATATATTATTGTCTGAAAAAATCATAAAGATCGGTGTTATATATAGTATATATAGGTGGTATATATAGTATATATATTTTTTTTTTGCAATTTCAGCCCCATTTTAAAAGTTAGAAGCTTCAAATTTCACCAAATGCTTACGTGTATAGCATATATTGATGTCTGAAAAAATCATAGAGATCGGTGATATATATAGTATATATCTCATACAACCGATTGTTCAGATAAGAAAATTTGCGCAATTTCTGCCCCATTTTAACAGCTAGAAGCTTAACATTTTACCAATTGCTTACGTATATAGCCTATATTGTTGTCTGAAAAAATCATAGAGTTCGGTGGTATATATATTATATACTCCATATAAACTGTAATTTGTGCCCCTTTTTTACGGCTTCATTTCATCAAATAGTTACGTTTACATCATATATTTTTGAAATACGTGATTCATAGTCATAGTTTTTACATGCAGACTACAAAAAACCTGAAACTTTGCATCCTCACACAAAATACCTACCTATTTTTATACACTGTTGATCAGAGCTCACATAGTATAATAACTTTGATTGGATAACGGTTGGTTTTACAGGTATAAAGGAATCGAGATAGATATAGACTACCATATATCAAAATCATCAGTATCGAAAAAAAAATTTATTGAGCCATGTCCGTCCGACCGTTAACACGATAACTTGAGTAACTTTTTAGGTATCTTGATGAAATTTGGTATGTTGGTTCCTGGGAACTCATCTCAGATCGCTATTTAAAATGAACGATATCGGACTATAACCACGCTCACTTTTTCGATATCGAAAATTTCGAAAAACAGAAAAGTGCGATTATCGAAAAAAAATTTGATTGAGCCATGTCCGTCCGTCCGTTAACACGATAACTTGAGTAACTTTTTAGGTATCTTGATGAAATTTGGTATGTTGGTTCCTGGGCACTCATCTCAGATTGCTATTTAAAATGAACGATATCGGAATATAACCACGCCCACTTTTTCGATATCGAAAATTTCGAAAAACAGAAAAAGTGCGATAATTCATTACCAAAGACAGATAAAGCGATAAAACTTGGTACGTGAGTTGAACTTATGATGCAAAATAGAAAATTAGTAAAATTTTGGACAATGGGCGTGGCACGGCCCACTTTTAAAAGAAGATAATTTAAAAGTTTTCAAGCTGTAATTTGGCAGTCGTAGAAGATATAATGAAATTTAGCAGGAACGTTACTACTATTATTATATGTATGCTTAATAAAAATTATCAAAATCGGACAACGGCCACGCCCACTTAAAAAAAAAAATTTTAAGTCAAATTTTAACAAAACAAGTAAGGAAAGCTAAGTTCGGGTGTAACCGAACATTACATACTCAGTTGAGAGCTGTGGAGACAAAGTAAGGGAAAATCACCATGTTGTAAAAAGAACCTAGGGTAAGCATATAATGTGTTTGTATGACATTTGTATCAAATGGAAGTTATTAAAGAGTATTTTAAGAGGAAGTGGACCATAGTTCTATAGATGGACGCCATTTAGGGATATCCCCATAAAGATGGATCAGGGGTGACTCTAGAATTTGTTTGTACGATATGAGTATTAAATGAAAGGTATTATGAGTATTTTAAGAGGGCGTGGGCCTTAGTTCTATATGTGGACGCCTTTTCGAGATATCGCCATAAAGGTGGACCAGGGGTGACTCTAGAATTTGTTTGTACTATATGGGTATCAAATGAAAGGGAGTGGGCCTTAGTTCTATAGGTGGACGCCTTTTCGGAATATCGTTATAAAAGTGGATCAGGGTTGACTTTAGAATGCGTTTGTACAATATGGGTATCAAACAAAAGGTGTTAATAAGTGTTTTAAAACGGATTTGGCCTTAGTTCTATAGGTGGACGCCTTTTCGGAATATCGTTATAAAAGTGGACCAGGGGTGACTCTAGAATGCGTTTGTACAATATGGGTATCAAATGAAAGGTGTTAATGTGTATTTTAAAAGGGTGTGGGCCTTAGTTCTATAGATGGACGCCGTTTCGAGATATGGCCATAAAGATGGATCAGGGGTGACTCTAGAATTTGTTTGTACGATATGAGTATTAAATGAAAGGTGTTAATGAGTATTTTAAGAGGGCGTGGACCTTAGTTCTATATGTGGACGCCTTTTCGAGATATCGCCATAAAGGTGGACCAGGGGTGACTCTAGAATTTGTTTGTACTATATGGGTATCAAATGAAAGGGAGTGGGCCTTAGTTCTATAGGTGGACGCCGTTTCCAGATATCGCCATAAAAATGGATCAGGGGTGACTCTATAATTTGTTTGTACGATATGAGTATTAAATGAAAGATGTTAATGAGTATTTTAAGAGGGCGTGGGCCTTAGTTCTATATGTGGACGCCTTTTCGAGATATCGCCATAAAGGTGGACCAGGGGTGACTCTAGAATTTGTTTGTGCGATATGGGTATCAAATGAAAGGTGTTAATGAGTATTTTAAAAGGGCGTGGTCCTTAGTTCTATAGGTGGACGCCTTTTCGAACTATCGCCATAAACGTGGACTAGGGATGACTCTAGAATTTGTTTGTACTATATGGGTATCAAATGAAAGGTGTTAATGAGTATTTTTAAAAGGGAGGTGTTAATGTGTATTTTAAAAGGGTGTGGGCCTTAGTTCTATAGATGGACGCCGTTTCGAGATATGGCCATAAAGATGGATCAGGGGTGACTCTAGAATTTGTTTGTACGATATGAGTATTAAATGAAAGGTGTTAATGAGTATTTTAAGAGGGCGTGGACCTTAGTTCTATATGTGGACGCCTTTTCGAGATATCGCCATAAAGGTGGACCAGGGGTGACTCTAGAATTTGTTTGTACTATATGGGTATCAAATGAATGGGAGTGGGCCTTAGTTCTATAGGTGGACGCCTTTTTGGAATATCGTTATAAAAGTGGACCAGGGTTGACTTTAGAATGCGTTTGTACAATATGGGCCTTAGTTCTATATGTGGACGTCTTTTCGAGATATCGCCATAAAGGTGGACCAGGGGTGACTCTAGAATTTGTTTGTACGATATGGACATCAAATGAAAGGTGCTAATGAGTATTTTAAAAGGGCGTGGGCCTAAGTTCTATAGATGGACGCCGTTTCGAGATATCGCCATAAAGATGGATCAGGGGTGACTCTAGAATTTGTTTGTACGATATGAGTATTAAATGAAAGGTGTTAGTGAGTATTTTAAGAGGGCGTGGGCCTTAGTTCTATATGTAGACGCCTTTTCGAGATATCGCCATAAAGGTGGACCAGGGGTGACTCTAGAATTTGTTTGTGCGATATGGGTATCAAATGAAAGGTGTTAATGAGTATTTTAAAAGGGCGTGGTCCTTAGTTCTATAGGTGGACGCCTTTTCGAACTATCGCCATAAACGTGGACTAGGGATGACTCTAGAATTTGTTTGTACTATATGGGTATCAAATGAAAGGTGTTAATGAGTATTTTTAAAAGGGAGTGGGCCTTAATTCTATACGTGGACGCCTTTTCGGAATATCGTTATAAAAGTGGACCAGGGTTGACTCTAGAATGCGTTTGTACAATATGGGTATCAAACGAAAGGTCTTAATAAGTGTTTTAAAAGGGAGTGGGCCTTAGTTCTATAGGTGGACGCCTTTTCGGAATATCGTTATAAAAGTGGACCAGGGGTGACTCTAGAATGCGTTTGTATAATATGCGTATCAAATGAAAGGTGTTAATGAGTATTTTAAAAGGGCGTGGGCCTTAGTTCTATAGGTGGACGCCTTTTCGAGATATCGCCATAAAGGTGACCAGGGGTGACTCTAGAATTTGTTTGTACGATATGGGTATCAAATGAAAGGTGTTAATGAGTATTTTAAAAGGGCGTGCGCCTTAGTTCTATAGGTGGACGCCTTTTCGAAATATCGCCATAAAGGTGGAACAGGGGTGACTCTAGAATTTGTTTGTACGATATGGGTATCAAATGAAAGGTGTTAATGAGTATTTTAAAAACGAGTGGCCCTTAGTTCCATATGTGGACGCATTTTCGATATATAGCCATAAACGTGGACCAGGGGTGACTCTAGAATTTGTTTGTACTATATGGGTATCAAATGAAAGGTGTTAATGAGTATTTTAAAAGGGCGTGGGCCTTACATCTATAGGTGGATGCCTTTTCGAGATATCGCCATAAACGTGGACCAGGGGTGACTCTAGAATTTGTTTGTACGATATGGGTATCAAAAGAAAGGTGTTAATGAGTATTTTAAAAGGGCGTGCGCCTTAGTTCTATAGGTGGACGCCTTTTCGAAATATCGCCATAAAGGTGGACCAGGGGTGACTCTAGAATTTGTTTGTACGATATGGGTATCAAATGAAAGGTGTTAATGAGTATTTTAAAAATGGTGGGCCTTAGTTCCATATGTGGACGCATTTTCGAGATATCGCCATAAACGTGGACCAGGGGTGACTTTAGAATTTGTTTGTACGATATGGGTATCAAATGAAAGGTGTTAATGAGTATTTTAAAAAGGAGTGGGCCTTAGTTATATATGTGGACGCCTTTTCGAAATATCGCCATAAACGTGGACCAGGGGTGACTCTAGAATGTGTTTGTACGATATGGGTATCAAATTAAAGGTATTAATGAGGGTTTTAAAAGGGAGTGGCCCTTAGTTGTATATGTGGACGCCTTTTCGAGATATCGACCAAAATGTGGACCAGGGTGATCCAGAACATCATCTGTCGGGTACCGCTAATTTATTTATATATGTAATACCACGAACAGTATTCCTTCCAATATTCCAAGGGCTTTTGATTTCGCCATGCAAAACTTTTTCATTTTCTTCTACTTAATATGGTAGGTGTCACACCCATTTTACCAAGTTTTTTTCTAAAGTTATATTTTGCGTCAATAGACGTTACCATGTTTCATCCCTTTTTTCGTATTTGGTCTATAATTATGGCATTTTTTTCATTTTTCGTAATTTTCGATATCGATAAAGTGGGCGTGGTCATAGTCGGATTTCGGCCATTTTTTACACCAATACAAAGTGAGTGCAGATAAGTACGTCAACTGAGTTTAGTAAAGATATATCGATTTTTTCTCAAGTTATCGTGTTAACGGCCGAGCGGAAGGACAGACGGTCGACTGTATAGTCGGCCTTAGTTCTATAGGTGGACGCCGTTTCGAGATATCGCCATAAAGATGGATCAGGGGTGACTCTATAATTTGTTTGTACGATATGAGTATTAAATGAAAGGTGTTAATGAGTATTTTAAGAGGGCGTGGGCCTTAGTTCTATATGTGGACGCCTTTTCGAGATATCGCCATAAAGGTGGACCAGGGGTGACTCTAGAATTTGTTTGTACTATATGGGTATCAAATGAAAGGTGTTAATGAATATTTTAAAAAGGAGTGGGCCTTAGTTCCATATGTGGACGCATTTTCGAGATATCGCCATAAACGTGGACCAGTGGTGACTCTAGAATTTGTTTGTACTATATGGGTATCAAATGAAAGGTGTTAATGAGTATTTTAAAAGGGCGTGGGCCTTACATCTATAGGTGGATGCCTTTTCGAGATATCGCCATAAACGTGGACCAGGGGTGACTCTAGAATTTGTTTGTACGATATGGGAATCAAATGAAAGGTGTTAATGAGTATTTTAAAAGGGCGTGCGCCTTAGTTCTATATGTGGACGCCTTTTCGAGATATCGCCATAAAGGTGGACCAGGGGTGACTCTAGAATTTGTTTGTACTATATGGGTATCAAACGAAAGGGAGTGGCCTTAGTTCTATAGGTGGACGCCTTTTCGGAATATCGTTATAAAAGTGGATCAGGGTTGACTTTAGAATGCGTTTCTACAATATGGGTATCAAACGAAAGGTGTTAATAAGTGCTTTAAAACGGAGTGGGCCTTAGTTCTATAGGTGGACGCCTTTTCGGAATATCGTTATAAAAGTGGACCAGGGGTGACTCTAGAATGCGTTTGTATAATATGGGTATCAAATGAAAGGTGTTAATGAGTATTTTAAAAGGGCGTGTGCCTTAGTTCTATAGGTGGACGCCTTTTCGAGATATCGCCATAAAGGTGGACCAGGGGTGACTCTAGAATTTGTTTGTACGATATGGGTATCAAATGAAAGGTGTTAATGAGTATTTTAAAAGGCGTGCGCCTTAGTTCTATAGGTGGACGCCTTTTCGAAATATCGCCATAAAGGTGGACCAGGGGTGACTCTAGAATTTGTTTGTACGATATGGGTATCAAATGAAAGGTGTTAATGAATATTTTAAAAAGGAGTGGGCCTTAGTTCCATATGTGGACGCATTTTCGAGATATCGCCATAAACGTGGACCAGTGGTGACTCTAGAATTTGTTTGTACTATATGGGTATCAAATGAAAGGTGTTAATGAGTATTTTAAAAGGGCGTGGGCCTTACATCTATAGGTGGATGCCTTTTCGAGATATCGCCATAAACGTGGACCAGGGGTGACTCTAGAATTTGTTTGTACGATATGGGAATCAAATGAAAGGTGTTAATGAGTATTTTAAAAGGGCGTGCGCCTTAGTTCTATATGTGGACGCCTTTTCGAGATATCGCCATAAAGGTGGACCAGGGGTGACTCTAGAATTTGTTTGTACTATATGGGTATCAAATGAAAGGGAGTGGCCTTAGTTCTATAGGTGGACGCCTTTTCGGAATATCGTTATAAAAGTGGACCAGGGTTGACTTTAGAATGCGTTTGTACAATATGGGTATCAAACGAAAGGTGTTAATAAGTGTTTTAAAACGGAGTGGGCCTTAGTTCTATATGTGACGCCTTTTCGAGATATCGCCCTAAAAGGTGGACCAGGGGTGACTCTAGAATTTGTTTGTACGATATGGGTATCAAATGAAAGGTGTTAATGAGTATTTTAAAAGGGCGTGCACCTTAGTTCTATAGGTGGACGCGTTTTTGAAATATCGCCATAAAGGTGGACCAGGGGTGACTCTAGAATTTGCTTGTACGATATGGGTATCAAATGAAAGGTGTTAATGAGTATTTTAAAAAGGAGTGGGCCTTAGTTCCATATGTGGACGCATTTTCGAGATATCGCCATAAACGTGGACCAGGGGTGACTCTAGAATTTGTTTGTACTATATGGGTATCAAATTAAAGGTGTTAATGAGTATTTTAAAAGGGCGTGGGTCTTAGATCTATAGGTGGATGCCTTTTCGAGATATCGCCATAAACGTGGACCAGGGGTGACTCTAGAATTTGTTTGTACGATATGGGTATCAAATAAAAGGTGTTAATGAGTATTTTAAAAGGACATGGGTCTTAGTTCTTAAAGTGGACGCCTTTTCGAAATATCGCCGTAAAGGTGGACCAGGGGCGACTCTAGAATTTGTTTGTACGATATGGGTATCAAATGAAAGGTGGTCATGAGTATTTTAAAAAGGAGTGGGCCTTAGTTATATATGTGGACGCCTTTTCGAAATATCGCCATAAACGTGGACCAGGGGTGACTCTAGAATGTGTTTGTTCGATATGGGTATCAAATGGTTTAAAGGGAGTGGCCCTTAGTTGTATATGTGGATGCCTTTTCGAGATATCGACCAAAATGTGGACCAGGGTTATCCAGAACATCATCTGTCGGGTACCGCTAATTTATTTATATATGTAATACAACGAACAGTATTCCTTCCAAGATTCCAAGGGCTTTTGATTTCGCCCTGCAAAACTTTTTCATTTTCTTCTACTTAATATGGTAGGTGTCACACCCATTTTACCAAGTTTTTTTCTAAAGTTATATTTTGCGTCAATAGACGTTACCATGTTTCATCCCTTTTTCGTATTTGGTCTATAATTATGGCATTTTTTTCATTTTTCGTAATTTTCGATATCGATAAAGTGGGCGTGGTCATAGTCGGATTTCGGCCATTTTTTAAACCAATACAAAGTGAGTTCAGATAAGTACGTCAACTGAGTTTAGTAAAGATATATCGATTTTTGCTCAAGTTATCGTGTTAACGGCCGAGCGGAAGGACAGACGGTCGACTGTATATAAAAAATGCGCGTGGCTTCAACCGATTTCCCCCTTTTTCACAGGAAACAGTTATCGTCCTAGAAGCTAAGCCCCTACCAAATTTCACAAGGATTGGTAAATTTTTGTTCGACTTATGGCATTAAAAGTATCCTAGACAAATTAAATGAAAAAGGGCGGAGCCACGCCCATTTTGAAAATTTCTTATATTTTTCTATTTTGTTGCACCATATCATTACTGGAGTTGAATTTTGACATAATTTACTTATATACTGTAAAGATATTAACTTTTCTTTTAAAATTTGAATTAAAAAAAAAATTTTTTTAAAAAGTGCGCGTGGTCGTTCTCCGATTTTGCTAATTTTTATTAAACAGGCATATAGTAATAAGTGTAACGTTCCTGCCAAATTTCATCGTGATATCTTCAACGACTGCCAAATTACAGCTTGCAAAACTTCTAAATTACCTTCTTTTAAAAGTGGGCGGTGCCACGCCCATTGTCCAAAATTTTACTAGTTTTCTATTCTGCTTCATAAGTTCAACTCACCTACCAAGTTTCATCGCTTTATCCGTATTTGGTAAGGATTTATCGCACTTTTTCGATTTTTCGAAATTTTCGATATCGAAAACGTGGACGTGGTTATTGTCCGATATCGTTCATTTTAAATAGCGATCTGAGATGAGTGCCCAGAAACCTACATACCAAATTTCATCAAGATACCTCAAAATTTACTCAAGTTATCGTGTTAACGGACAGACGGACGGACGGACATGGCTCAATCGAATTTTTTTTCGATACTGATGATTTTGATATATGGAAGTCTATATCTATCTCGATTCCTTTATACCTGTACAACCAACCGTTATAAAATCAAAGTTAATATACTCTGTGAGCTCTGCTCAACTGAGTATAAAAATTAATATCTTTACAGTATATAAGTAAATTATGTCAACATTCAACTCCAATAATGATATGGTGCAAAAAAATACAAAAATAAAAGAAAAAAACAAAATGGGCGTGGCTCCGCCCCTTTTCATTTAATTTGTCTGGGATACTTTTAATGTCATAAGTCGAACAAAAATTTACCAATCCTTGCGAAATTTGGTAGGAGCTTAGATTCTAGGACGATAACTGTTTTCTATGAAAAAGGGCGAAATCGGTTGAAGCCACGCCCAGTTTTTATATACAGTCGACCGTCTGTCCTTCCGCTCGGCCGTTAACCCGATAATAAAAAAATAAAAAATTTATATATCTTTATTAAACTCAGTTAACGTACTTATCTGAACTCACTTTGTATTGGCATACAAATTTACCAAAATCCGACTATGACCACCAACACTTTTTGGATATCGAAAATTACGAAAAATGAAAAAATGCGATAATTCTATACCAAATACGAAAAAAGGGATGAAACATGGTAATTTGATTGGTTTGTTGACGCAAAATATAACTTTAGAAATAACTTTGTAAAGTGGGTGTGACACCTAACATATTAAGTAGAAGAAAATGAACAAGTTCTGTGGGGCGAAATCACAACCCGTTGGAATCTTGGCAGGAATACTATTCGTGGTATTACATATATAAATAAATTAGCGGTATTCGACAGATGATGTTCTGGGTCACCCTGGTCCACATTTTGGTCGATATCTCGAAAAACGCCTTCACATATAAAACTAAGGGCCACTCCCTTTTAAAACCCTAATTAATACCTTTAATTTGAAACCCATAACGTACAAACACATTCTAGAGTCACCCCTGGTCCACCTTTATCGCGGTATCACGAAAAGGCGTCCACCTATAGAACTAAGGCCCACGCCCGTTTAAAATACTCATTAACACCTTTTATTTGATACCCATATCGTACAAACAAATTCTAGAGTCACCCCTGGTCCACCTTTATGGAGATATCTGGAAAATGCGTCCACCTATAGAACTAAGGCCCACTCCCTTTTAAAATACTCATTAACTCCTTTCATTTGATACCCATATCGTACAAACAAATTCCAGAGTCACCCTTGGTCCACCTTTATGGCGATATCTGGAAAAGGCGTCCGCCTATAGAACTAAGCCCACGCCCTTTTAAAATACTCATTAACACCTTTCATTTGATACCCATATCGTACAAACAAATTCTAGAGTCACCCCTGGTCCACCTTTATGGAGATATCTGGAAAATGCGTCCACCTATAGAACTAAGGCCCACTCCCTTTTAAAATACTCATTAGCACCTTTCATTTGATGTCCATATCGTACAAACAAATTCTAGAGTCACCCTTGGTCCACCTTTATGGCGATATCTGGAAAAGGCGTCCGCCTATAGAACTAAGCCCACGCCCTTTTAAAATACTCATTAACACCTTTCATTTGATACCCATATCGTACAAACAAATTCTAGTGTCACCCTTGTTCCGCCTTTATGAAGATATCTCGAAAAGGCGTCCACCTATAGAACTAAGGCCACTCCCTTTTAAAATACTCATTAACTCCTTTCATTTGATACCCATATCGTACAAACAAATTCCAGAGTCACCCTTGGTCCACTTTTATGGCGATATCTGGTAAAGGCGTCCACCTATAGAACTGAGCCCACGCCGTTTTAAAATACTCACTAACACCTTTCATTTTATACCCATATCGTACGAACAGATTCTAGAGTCAGCCCTAGTCCACCTTTATGGCGATATCCCTAAATGGCGTCCACCTTTAGAACTATGGCCCACTCCCTCTTAAAATATTCTTTAATAACTTCCATTTGATGCACGTGTCATACAAACAAATTCCAGAGTTACCCTAGGTTCATTTTCCTACATGGTTATTTTCCCTTATTTTGTCACCATAGCTCTTAACTGAGCATGTAATGTTCGGTTACACCCGAACTTAGCCTTCCTTATTTGTTTATTTTATATTTATCTTAAAAATCGTTTAGGTATGTACACCTGTTCACTATATATTTCTTATCTTATACATCCGATTATTTGGAGATTACGAACGGGATAAAATTATTGTTCAGCCCCATTTATGAAAGTTATGAAGTCTTCGGGACAGCCGAAGGCAGTCCCGTCCTTACTTTTTTATTTTAGGTTTATCTTAAAAATCGTTTAGATATGTTCAAATTTCACCAAATGCTTACGTGTATAGCATATATTGTTGTCTGAAAAAATCATAGAGGCCGGTGTCATATATAGTATTGTTACGAATATTAGCAACACTAAGGGGTACTGCCATCTCTAAGCCGATGCTAAGAGTGACTTGTATGCACATCCATAAATCAATCATTATGTATATACATAAATAATTCAATCATTGTGTCTACACATATGTACGTACACGCAGCGGAGGAGCAGAATATAGACACACGCAGATACCTTATCTGAGATATGCAATATAATTGTGGAAGTGCCGCTCACAAACACACGCGCATGAGTTGTGAGAGAAGCTATAAAAATTGTGCATCTATAGTTATAGCTGAGAAACTTATAGCAGATAACAACTAGTAGATTCTAGAAGAGAACCGCCTGGAAATGTCAACGAGTAAACCGAACAGTATAAAAGGCGTCACCGGTAGAGGCGCAATAATTAGTTTTGATTAAGCACGCAATCTGTCGAGCAATAGTAGAGTTATTTATTGTGAAGTATTTTAATAAAGGCCATTTTGCATTATAGAATAGTGGTATTATTTATTCAACAGTATAGTGATTCGAACCTTAGTAGAAAATTTGAAATAAGAGGAATTGCAGTAAATTCGTTACAATTGGTGTCAGAAGAGGAATTGTTGAATAACTTCCAGAGGACAACAAGGACATGGAAAAGTTAAGTGAATTTAAGATCCAGCAACTGAAGAAGGAGTTGGAGAGCCGTGGATTGAATACAACCGGCATTAAACTCGAACTTCAGGCACGACTACGAGAGGCAATGGAAGGGAAGGAATTAACCTGGAAGAGTATGTCTTTCATCTTGATGTCGACGAGACAACAACAAAAATTGAAGAGAAAAACGAAACATCGCAGATAGTTACGAGCACAGACTTGAACATTGGCTGCAATAACTGTTCAAACATCGACAGTGGCATCCCAACTAGAATCCCAGGAAAACCGTATAACATCCAAGATGGAAGAAGAGAAAACGTATATGTCACCACAATTGGAATCGCAGGAGACACGCATAACATCAAAGATTGAAGCACAGGAAACACAAATTTCTACACAGCTCGAAGAACAGAAGACATATATGGCATCCAATATGGAATCACAGGAGACACGTATTGTAGAAATGTCATCTGAAATAACAGCGAAGATTGAAGCACAGGAGACGCGTATGTCAAAAATGTCGACACAGATTACATCGAAGATTGAAGCACAAGAAACCCGTATGTCAGAAATGTCGACACAGATTACATCCAAGATCGAAACTCAACTGGAAGAACAGAAAACATATATGGCATCCCAACTGGAAAAGCAAAAGACATATATGACATCTCAGTTGGCTGAGCAGTTGAAAGCACAGGAGGCCCGCATATCCTCGCAGCTGGAAGTACAGGAGATAAGGGTAACATCGAAGCTGGAGGCCCAGGATACAAAAATTGTATACTTTGAGGAAAAAATCGAGGGCGAGGTGGATGCTTTGAGAGGACGTATCGAGAAGTTGCAACTAAATCGCCCAGCAGTTTCTACGAGTAATCCAAAGGTAAAAACACCATCCTTTGACGGTTCTGTTCCTTTCCAGGTCTTTAAGCTACAATTTGAGAAGACCGCAACAGTAAACAACTGGAATGCTGAAGATAAAGTTGCTGCACTCTTCGTAGCATTGAAAGGACCAGCTGCCGAAATCTTACAGATTATTCCAGAGTAAGAACGGAACAGCTATTAAGCATTGATGGCCGCTGTCGGGAGACGTTATGGAAGCGGGCATAGAAAACAGATATTCCAAATTGAGTTGCAAAACCGTCATCAAAGAGCGAATGAGAATTTGCAGGAGTTTGCCTCGGATATTGAAAGGTTGGCACATTTGACAAATGCGGACGCACCCGTGGAGTACACCGATAGGGTAAAAATCCAGAGTTATATAAATGGCACACGGGACGTAGAAACGAAGCGAGCGACATATGCAAACCCAAAACCCACATTCGCAGAAACGGTATCCCATGCACTGACTCAAGAAACAGCGTCGCTTTTGAGTAAGCTCGCTTACAAAGCTCATCGCGTGGAAGTGGAAAGGTCAGACTAGGTAGACACAATTTGGGAAGCATTGAAGGGTACGCAGCAGAAGAATATATATGCAGTCATATGCTTTAAGTGTGAAATCCAGGGCACATTGCGCGTTATTGCAACACCAACCCTAACAGTTCCAACAATGTTGGTGGTCGTAAACGCAGAGCTGAAGGAGATGAGCAGATCTCCAAGACCAATCAATCGTTAAACTAATGCGAGTCAGCCGCAAGGGGCGACAGCTGGCTCCCTCAATTGAATGCCGCATAATATCTATCTCACAAATTGGAAGGCCAGGGCATCAAGATCGAGATGCAAAGCAAGACGATGCGATATAGGAACATGGATGTACCACTTAATTTCGGCTACGAGAGAGGCTACAGCAGTAAACGCGTGCTGGTGGAAGAGAGTCAGCAAATACCACCAAAATCCGAAACACTCATCTGGGCAAAGTTTGATGGAGATTGTGGGACAAACAAATTGTGGGTTGTCGAAGCAGCAAACCAATCAGCACTGAACATACTTGTAGGAAAAACCCTGGCTATGACAAAACAAGATGGACGTATTCCGGTAAGAGTACTCAATGAGTTTAAGTCACCACTTAAACTGACCAAAGGAGCTATTTTGGGAAGATGCCAAGAGGCTGAAGTAGCTATTAACTGTGAGCAGCTCCAGGAACACGTTTCAGCTAGTAATACTGATATTTCAAACGACATCACGGCACGGACGGAGGGACTAGATCAAGATTATCAGAGAAAGGCGAAGCAACTGCTCATAAAGTACGTTAACCTGGATGGTTCCAAATTAGACCGCACCAACGTTGTGAAACATCAAATTCACACTGGAGATGCGAGGCCGATCCCTCAAGCTCCACGTAGTTTTCCACTGGCGAAGCGGGAAGTTGTGAGTCAAATCATACAAGAAATGAGCGATAGCGGCGTCATCTAACCATCAGCTAGTCCATGGAACTCATCGGTAGTACTTGTAAAGAAGAAGGATGGAAAAATGACATCATCATATTGGGCAAGAACTTTGATGAACATCTTAAGAACTTAGAGAAAGTTTTCCAGAGAATACCTGGCGCTGGTCTGAAACTAATTCCCAAAAAGTGTGCGCTGTTCAAAAAGGAAGTACGATTTGTGCCTTGCTTCTCCGCTGCTCGTATACGTACATGGTACATATGTGTAGACGCAATTATTGTTTCGTTTATGTAGATACATAATGATTGATCTATGGATGTGCATGATATTACTGTTTAGCATCGGGTTAGAGATAGCAGTACCCCTTAGTTTTGCTAATATTCGTAACACTGCCCTCCACCTAAATCCCCTTAAATCTCTCGATCTAAATACTGCTAACATCGCAAAATGTACCACTCTTCTATTTCGTGATTTCCCAATTGCTTGTATGCGGTAGATGACTTCACTGATCATCTTCACAACTATATAAGGGCCTTCCCAACTGTACCGATATTTGGATGGAACAACTTTCCGCCGGTGAGGGTTGTATAGCAGTACCAAATCTCCCTCCCGGAAACCTTCCAAATTATTTTCCTTGTCGTACCTGTGTTTCATCTTACTACTCATTATCCTGGATAGTTCCCTCGCTCTCTGGTGCTTGGCCAATGAACTACTTCGTAGAGCTTGCGCTTGACGGATTGGCTTCGCATAGTCAGTATCGTGCCCACGTTTCACAACAGTAGTGCGCTCCGGCTTGAAACTACCCTCGCATTCTTTCTGGGAAACTGAGTATAAAAATTAATATCTTTACAGTATATAAGTAAATTATGTCAACATTCAACTCCAATAATGATATGGTGCAAAAAAATACAAAAATAAAAGAAAAAAACAAAATGGGCGTGGCTCCGCCCCTTTTCATTTAATTTGTCTGGGATACTTTTAATGTCATAAGTCGAACAAAAATTTACCAATCCTTGCGAAATTTGGTAGGAGCTTAGATTCTAGGACGATAACTGTTTTCTGTGAAAAAGGGCGAAATCGGTTGAAGCCACGCCCAGTTTTTATATACAGTCGACCGTCTGTCCTTCCGCTCGGCCGTTAACCCGATAATAAAAAAATAAAAAATTTATATATCTTTATTAAACTCAGTTAACGTACTTATCTGAACTCACTTTGTATTGGCATACAAATTTACCAAAATCCGACTATGACCACGCACACTTTTTGGATATCGAAAATTACGAAAAATGAAAAAATGCGATAATTCTATACCAAATACGAAAAAAGGGATGAAACATGGTAATTTGATTGGTTTGTTGACGCAAAATATAACTTTAGAAAAAACTTTGTAAAGTGGGTGTGACACCTAACATATTAAGTAGAAGAAAATGAACAAGTTCTGTGGGGCGAAATCACAACCCGTTGGAATCTTGGCAGGAATACTATTCGTGGTATTACATATATAAATAAATTAGCGGTATTCGACAGATGATGTTCTGGGTCACCCTGGTCCACATTTTGGTCGATATCTCGAAAAACGCCTTCACATATAAAACTAAGGGCCACTCCCTTTTAAAGCCCTAATTAATACCTTTAATTTGAAACCCATAACGTACAAACACATTCTAGAGTCTCCCCTGGTCCACCTTTATGGCGGTATCACGAAAAGGCGTCCACCTATAGAACTAAGGCCCACGCCCGTTTAAAATACTCATTAACACCTTTCATTTGATACCCATATCGTACAAACAAATTCTAGAGTCACCCCTGGTCCACCTTTATGGAGATATCTGGAAAAGGCGTCCACCTATAGAACTAAGGCCCATTCCCTTTTAAAATACTCATTAGCACCTTTCATTTGATGTCCATATCGTACAAACAAATTCTAGAGTCACCCTTGGTACACCTTTATGGCGATATCTGGAAAAGGCGTCCGCCTATAGAACTAAGCCCACGCCCTTTTAAAATACTCATTAACACCTTTCATTTGATACCCATATCGTACAAACAAATTCTATAGTCACCCCTGTTCCACCTTTATGAAGATATCTCGAAAAGGCGTCCACCTATAGAACTAAGGCCACTCCCTTTTAAAATACTCATTAACTCCTTTCATTTGATACCCATATCGTACAAACAAATTCCAGAGTCACCCTTGGTCCACTTTTATGGCGATATCTGGTAAAGGCGTCCACCTATAGAACTGAGCCCACGCCGTTTTAAAATACTCACTAACACCTTTCATTTTATACCCATATCGTACGAACAGATTCTAGAGTCAGCCCTAGTCCACCTTTATGGCGATATCCCTAAATGGCGTCCACCTTTAGAACTATGGCCCACTCCCTCTTAAAATATTCTTTAATAACTTCCATTTGATGCACGTGTCATACAAACAAATTCCAGAGTTACCCTAGGTTCATTTTCCTACATGGTTATTTTCCCTTATTTTGTCACCATAGCTCTTAACTGAGCATGTAATGTTCGGTTACACCCGAACTTAGCCTTCCTTATTTGTTTATTTTATATTTATCTTAAAAATCGTTTAGGTATGTACACCTGTTCACTATATATTTCTTATCTTATACATCCGATTATTTGGAGATTACGAACGGGATAAAATTATTGTTCAGCCCCATTTATGAAAGTTATGAAGTCTTCGGGACAGCCGAAGGCAGTCCCGTCCTTACTTTTTTATTTTAGATTTATCTTAAAAATCGTTTAGATATGTTCAAATTTCACCAAATGCTTACGTGTATAGCATATATTGTTGTCTGAAAAAATCATAGAGGCCGGTGTCATATATAGTATTGTTACGAATATTAGCAACACTAAGGGGTACTGCCATCTCTAAGCCGATGCTGGGAGTGACTTGTATGCACATCCATAAATCAATCATTATGTATATACATAAATAATTCAATCATTGTGTCTACACATATGTACGTACACGCAGCGGAGGAGCAGAATATAGACACACGCAGATATCTTATCTGAGATATGCAATATAATTGTGGAAGTGCCGCTCACAAAACAACGCGCATGAGTTGTGAGAGAAGCTATAAAAATTGTGCATCTATAGTTATAGCTGAGAAACTTATAGCAGATAACCAACTAGTAGATTCTAGAAGAGAACCGCCTGGAAATGTCAACGAGTAAACCGAACAGTATAAAAGGCGTCACCGGTAGAGGCGCAATAATTAGTTTTGATTAAGCACGCAATCTGTCGAGCAATAGTAGAGTTATTTATTGTGAAGTATTTTAATAAAGGCCATTTTGCATTATTGAATAGTGGTATTATTTATTCAACAGTATAGTGATTCGAACCTTAGTAGAAAATTTGAAATAAGCGGAATTGCAGTAAATTCGTTACAATTGGTGTCAGAAGAGGAATTGTTGAATAACTTCCAGAGGACAACAAGGACATGGAAAAGTTAAGTGAATTTAAGATCCAGCAACTGAAGAAGGAGTTGGAGAGCCGTGGATTGAATACAACCGGCATTAAACTCGAACTTCAGGCACGACTACGAGAGGCAATGGAAGGGAAAGAATTAACTTGGAAGAGTATGTCTTTCATCTTGATGTCGACGAGACAACAACAAAAATTGAAGAGAAAAACGAAACATCGCAGATAGTTACGAGCACAGACTTGAACATTGGCTGCAATAACTGTTCAAACATCGACAGTGGCATCCCAAATAGAATCCCAGGAGAACCGTATAACATCCAAGATGGAAGAAGAGAAAACGTATATGTCACCACAATTGGAATCGCAGGAGACACGCATAACATCAAAGATTGAAGCACAGGAAACACAAATTTCTACACAGCTCGAAGAACAGGAGACATATATGGCATCCAATATGGAATCACAGGAGACACGTATTGTAGAAATGTCATCTGAAATAACAGCGAAGATTGAAGCACAGGAGACGCGTATGTCAAAAATGTCGACACAGATTACATCGAAGATTGAAGCACAAGAAACCCGTATGTCAGAAATGTCGACACAGATTACATCCAAGATGGAAACTCAACTGGAAGAACAGAAAACATATATGGCATCCCAACTGGAAAAGCAAAAGACATATATGACATCTCAGTTGGCTGAGCAGTTGAAAGCACAGGAGGCCCGCATATCCTCGCAGCTGGAAGTACAGGAGATAAGGGTAACATCGAAGCTGGAGGCCCAGGATACAAAAATTGTATACTTTGAGGAAAAAATCGAGGGCGAGGTGGATGCTTTGAGAGGACGTATCGAGAAGTTGCAACTAAATCGCCCAGCAGTTTCTACGAGTAATCCAAAGGTAAAAACACCATCCTTTGACGGTTCTGTTCCTTTCCAGGTCTTTAAGCTACAATTTGAGAAGACCGCAACAGTAAACAACTGGAATGCTGAAGATAAAGTTGCTGCACTCTTCGTAGCATTGAAAGGACCAGCTGCCGAAATCTTACAGATTATTCCAGAGTAAGAACGGAACAGCTATTAAGCATTGATGGCCGCTGTCGGGAGACGTTATGGAAGCGGGCATAGAAAATAGATATTCCAAATTGAGTTGCAAAACCGTCATCAAAGAGCGAATGAGAATTTGCAGGAGTTTGCCTCGGATATTGAAAGGTTGGCACATTTGACAAATGCGGACGCACCCGTGGAGTACACCGATAGGGTAAAAATCCAGAGTTATATAAATGGCACACGGGACGTAGAAACGAAGCGAGCGACATATGCAAACCCAAAACCCACATTCGCAGAAACGGTATCCCATGCACTGACTCAAGAAACAGCGTCGCTTTTGAGTAAGCTCGCTTACAAAGCTCATCGCGTGGAAGTGGAAAGGTCAGATTAGGTAGACACAATTTGGGAAGCATTGAAGGGTACGCAGCAGAAGAATATATATGCAGTCATATGCTTTAAGTGTGAAATCCAGGGCACATTGCGCGTTATTGCAACACCAACCCTAACAGTTCTAACAATGTTGGTGGTCGTAAACGCAGAGCTGAAGGAGATTAGCAGATCTCCAAGACCAATCAATCGTTAAACTAATGCGAGTCAGCCGCAAGGGGCGACAGCTGGCTCCCTCAATTGAATGCCGCATAATCTCTATCTCACAAATTGGAAGGCGGTCCAGCAATCTTACTGTCGGAGGACATGTGGATGGAAAGGAACGTTTACTGACTGTAGATACGGTTGCATCTCATTCCATCATTCGAGCGGATTTAGTCGACAAGAAGATAAGACCTTTGCATGGAGCAAGATTGCTTATAGCTACTGGAGGAGACAGCACGGTTCTAGGAGAAGTATCACGTGAAGTCGCAATTGGGAACGTCACGATAGTACACAATTTTATAGTGGCAGAGATTGTTGATGAAATCATAATTGGAGTGGACTTTTTAATCAACCAGGGCATCAAGATCGACATGCAAAGCAAGACGATGCGATATAGGAACATGGATGTACCACATAATTTCGGCTACGAGAGAGGCTACAGCAGTAAACGCGTGCTGGTGGAAGAGAGTCAGCAAATACCACCAAAATCCGAAACACTCATCTGGGCAAAGGTTGATGGAGATTGTGGGACAAACAAATTGTGGGTTGTCGAAGCAGCAAACAAATCAGCACTGAACATACTTGTAGGAAAAACCCTGGCTATGACAAAACAAGATGGACGTATTCCGGTAAGAGTAATCAATGAGTTTAAGTCACCACTTAAACTGACCAAAGGAGCTATTTTGGGAAGATGCCAAGAGGCTGAAGTAGCTATTAACTGTGAGCAGCTCCAGGAACACGTTTCAGCTAGTAATACTGATCTTTCAAATGACATCACGGCACGGACGGAGGGACTAGATCAAGATTATCAGAGAAAGGCGAAGCAACTGCTCATAAAGTACGTTAACCTGGATGGTTCCAAATTAGACCGCACCAACGTTGTGAAACATCAAATTCACACTGGAGATGCGAGGCCGATCCCTCAAGCTCCACGTAGTTTTCCACTGGCGAAGCGGGAAGTTGTGAGTCAAATCATACAAGAAATGAGCGACAGCGGCGTCATCTAACCATCAGCTAGTCCATGGAGCTCATCGGTAGTACTTGTAAAGAAGAAGGATGGAAAATGAGGTTTTGCGTGGACTACCGGAAGTTGAATGACGTAACGAAAAAAGATAGCTACCCATTGCCAAGAATTGACGACATTCTGGACTCGCTATCTGGTACGAAATGGTTTTCCACGCTGGACTTGAAAAGCGGCTACTGGCAAGTTGAGGTGAAGGAGGAAGATAAAAAGAAAACAGCCTTCAGTGTCGGTGATTGTCTTTGGCAATTTACAGTGATGCTTTTTTGACTTTGTAATGCACCAGCTACTTTTGAGAGACTCATGGAGTAGGTACTGAAAGGACTACATTGGAAAACATGCTTGGTGTACCTGGACGACATCATCATATTGGGCAAGAACTTTGATGAACATCTTAAGAACTTAGAGAAAGTTTTCCAGAGAATACCTGGCGCTGGTCTGAAACTAATTCCCAAAAAGTGTGCGCTGTTCAAAAAGGAAGTAAATTATTTGGGTCACAAGGTAACGATTTGTGCCTTGCTTCTCCGCTGCTCGTATACGTACATGGTACATATGTGTAGACGCAATTATTGTTTCGTTTATGTAGATACATAATGATTGATCTATGGATGTGCATGATATCACTGTTTAGCATCGGCTTAGAGATAGCAGTACCCCTTAGTTTTGCTAATATTCGTAACACTGCCCTCCACCTAAATCCCCTTAAATCTCTCGATCTAAATACTGCTAGCATCGCAAAATGTACCACTCTTCTATTTCGTGATTTCCCAATTGCTTGTATGCGGTAGATGACTTCACTGATCATCTTCACAACTATATACGGGCCTTCCCAACTGTACCGATATTTGGATGGAACAACTTTCCGCCGGTGAGGGTTGTATAGCAGTACCAAATCTCCCTCCCGGAAACCTTCCAAATTATTTTCCTTGTCGTACCTGTGTTTCATCTTACTACTCATTATCCTGGATAGTTCCCTCGCTCTCTGGTGCTTGGCCAATGAACTACTTCGTAGAGCTTGCGCTTGACGGATTGGCTTCGCATAGTCAGTATCGTGCCCACGTTTCACAACAGTAGTGCGCTCCGGCTTGAAACTACCCTCGCATTCTTTCTGGGAAATTCGTTGCTTCGTTTTCCTGCGTCCTTTAGGTTTTGTCAATGCCAGTATTTCTCTCGCAGGTACTTTGGATTTTGCTTTATTTGGCCCATTCGACCTATTAACCTTTGCCTTTGACTTCCGTGGTTTTTGTCGAGTCTTCTACACCAGTACCCGATTACTACCGAATCCTTTCTGCAAACTGAAGTTAAGTGGTATATCCTTGTTCGTATAACGCATCACCCTTTTCTGCATATCGATCTTGATGTCATGGTCAACCAAGAAGTCCACTCCCAATATGACTTCATCAACGATCTCCGCCACAACGAATTTGTGTAAAATCATGACCTTCCCAACTAAGACTTCACAGATCACTTCTCTCCGGACTTGGTTATACTCGCCAGTGACCGTACGCAACCTCGCTCCAAGTAATGACTTTACTGTAGACCAAATCAGATCGAATCAAGGAATGAGATGCGCCCGTATCTACAGTCAGTACATGTTCTTTACCATCCACATTCCCTCTGACGGTAAGACTGCTCGATTTTCTACCAATTTGCAACACAGATATCACAGGGCATTCAATAGCTAGATCTAGCTCTCGATCTCTACCTCTTACTCGCTCTTGCTCATCTCCTCCAGCTTTGCGTTTACGGCCACCCACACTGTTGGAACTATTAGGACCAAGAACGCAATGACGTGCAATGTGACCGGACTTCCCGCATTTGAAGCATTTGATAACTTTTTCACCCCGCTTTTGCGATCCTTTCACCGCCTCCAATATTGCGTCTACCCACTCTGGCCTTTCTACTTCCACACGGCGTGCTTTGAAAGCTGGCTTACTCAAAAGTGACGCTGTTTCCTGAGTCAGCGCATGGGATACCGTTTATGAAAATGTTGGCTTTGAGTTTGCGTATGTGGCTCGCTTCGTTTCGACGTCCCGTATGCCATTTATAAAGCTCTGAATTTTTACCCTTTCGGTGTATTCCACGGGTGCGTCCGCATTTGCAAGATGAGCCAATCTTTCAATATCTGAAGCAAACTCCTGAAATTTCTCATTTGCTTTTTGGTAGCGGTTTTGCAACTCAATTTGGAATATCTTGTTTCTATGCTCGCTTCCATAACGCTGTTTTACAGCAGCCATCAGTGCTTCATAATTGCTCCGCTCTCCTCCGGGAATCGTCTGTAGAATTTCGGCTGCCTGCCCCTTCAATGCCACGAACAGTGCAGCAAATTTATCTTCCGCATTCCAGTTGTTCACTGCTGCGGTCTTCTCAAACTGTAGCTTGAAGACCTGGAAAAGGACAGAACCGTCAAAAAATGGAGTTTTTACTTTGGATTACTCGTTGAAACTGCTGGGCGATTTAGTTGCAACTGCTCGATACGTCCTCTCAAAGCATGCACCTCGGCCTCAATTTTTTCCTCAAACTGTAAAATTTTTGTATCCTGGGCCTCCAGCTTCGATGTTAGCCTTATTTCCAGCTGCGAGGATATGCGGCCTCCTGTGCTTTCAACTGCTCAGCCAACTGAGATGTCATATATGTCTTTTGCTCTTCCAGTTGGAATGCCATATATATTTTCTGTTCTTCCAGTTGATATTCCACCTTGGATGTAATGCGTGTCTCCTGTGATTCCAGTTGATATGACATTTGTGACGGCATTTCTGAAATGCGTGCCTCCTGTGCCTTCAGTTGGGATGATATTTGCGATGACATTTCTGACATACGCGTTTCTTGTGCTTCAATCTTCGATGTTATTTCTGACGACATTTCTTTTACTGTCGATGCTTGTGCAGATATTGCAGCCAAAATGATGTTCAAGTCTGTGCTCGTAACTGTCTGTGATGTTTCGTTTTTCTCTTCAATTTTTGTTGTTGTCTCGTCCCCATCAGGATAATGGACATACTCGTCCACTTCAATTCCTTCTGCTTCCATTGCCTCTCGTAGTCGTGCCAGAAGATTGAGTTTAATGCCGGTTGTTTAGGCCAGCAGGCTAACCCGAAAGGAAAATTAAGGGCCGGCCACCCTAATGCAATTTAACACAAAACCGCTTATTTGTTACGGCCGTTAGCACTTATACTAAAAGAAAAAGTGACGTTTCGTTAAGTTACCCCGACAAAGGCCTGTTAGCTTTGGGGGTAAACGGAATGCGTGGAAAGGAAACTCTTTCACTTGGATTAAAACCGCAGCAGTTTACGCACGCTCGAACGTTTTGAAGCCGCAAGTTTAAGCCACATCAAACGTCACACCGCCAGAAAGTAGAGTTCCTAAATATATTAAAGGAAACATTGTAGCAATTGCATGCTTGCCCCTTTAAACTCTCTCTCTGTTAATTTCCACTGCATATTTTATGAAATAAAGTCTATTGCAATTTTAATATTAATCACTGCCTTTCCTTCCTAACCTCCATCGAGAGAAACTAGTCTGGAATCCGCCAGCTCAAGTTTTTATGGTACATCAGCGCCAGTAAAGGAATCAGAGATACAGTCCACTAACAAAGCGATACAATTTATCAAATACATTACTAGCAAAGCACAAATATAAGCGTTGACTACAAAGCCATTCCGGACACCAGCAACGGAATTTGTACAGCGTCAGAATTCATCACATCAATATTAAAAGCGTTTGGTTAAAAGGTATGTGCTCAAATTAAAAGTGACACAAATAAAAAAGTGTTTAAGTTTTTTCATTTAAATCACATGCGTGATAAAAGATTTGCTAAAAAAGTGACACAAGCGAAAAGTGTAAACCACATGCGGTGATTAAAAATTACTGAATAAACAGTGCTATTACAAAGCCTTTTGTCTATCCGATACTCTCCCCTACCCGTGGTAAGAGGTATTGGACACAGTCTAAGGCTAGCAGTCAGTGGCATAAAATCTTAGTAACTTTCCTTAAAACGTTCCACTGCACTGCACTTTCGGTTCTTGCAACCATCGTGTTTATAAATCATTAAACAAATTTTGAACTTAATCGTGACAAAAGGTGCTTGTCCAACTTCTATGACACCAATTTGGTCGTTCTTAGAATATTGAAAAACTCGCTAACACAGTGCTTTCTGCTCTCGTTAAAAATTTAAACGCGCAAACACAAACGCTCATATTGCAATAGACCATTTATTGGCTCTAGCTACACGCGTTAATTGTGGCAAGCAAACTTTTCTTTGGACACTTAGCACCAGCAATATTCATTTTAGCGGAGGAGACATAACCTCATATATTATATTGCACAGCGGTCACACATGCAGGCTCACTGGGTTTTCCTTTTAAATACAATATCTTCTTTTTCTTTAAAATCAATATAAGCAAACTTTTCTTTGGACACTTAGCACCAGCAATATTCATTTTAGCGGAGGAGACATAACCTCACATATTATATTGCACAGCGGTCACACATGCAGGCTCACTGGGTTTTCCTTTTAAATACAATATCTTCTTTTTCTTTAAAATCAATATAAATTGGGTTCGAGTCGTTTAATCCTCACATTTATATTCGATTTTTTGTTCACTGTATTTTTATATCACATATTTATCATACTTATATCACACACACGTATATAATTATTTTTCATAAAATCTGGTATTCAGTGGCGAAGAGCTGAAAATAACACTTTCTTGCATATACATATATATATATTTGGTTATAATAAATTTAAAAAAAAAATCATAAAGAGGTGATTCCAAAATTTTTCTTTTGCGTAAAATTTTTTTTGAGTGGTGGTGTTAGGTTATTGAAACCCTTCCCTTTGCTTTTGAGCATCAAACTTAAATTTTCTAATTAGGCCCTGCATAATAGCTATTCTCTGTTAAATATCAAACGATATGGAGAATTCATTAAAGCAGCTGATGAGGTGGCACAGTTTGAGGCTGAGTTCAACAACAGACCTCAAGCTGAACACACAAAATATACTCTAGCCATTCACCAAGAAGAGTTAAAAAATAATTGGAGAAAGGCAAAGCTAGCTTATGAGGATCTCTTGAACTCTGAACCGGTAGAGAAAAAGGTGTTAGCGCAGGTCGGAAGCTAAATGCACAAGTGTCAGGGATAAACAACACGGTGTCAGCCCAAGTGAAACAGGCATGCTTCATTCAGTTGCGGTCATCAATAAACCCGAATGTACGCATACACACTACGGCTTTGGTTTTAGCCCCGCTCACTGGCAATCTGCCAACCTGTCAAATTGACCCCATGACACACCTAGTTTTCCCGGACTTGGTGCTAGCAGATCGGAGGTTCTTTGTAAATGAACAAGTAGATCTTATTTTGGGTGGGGATATCTACGGGCAGATAATGCTGGGCGAAATACGGAAAAATGTTTTAGGCACCCTCCTTGCGCAGGAAACAGTATTTGGCTGGATATTAACTGGCCAAATGGAAGCGGCCAGCCCAGCCGTCAGGTGTGTGTCATTTTTAATGAGGTATCACTGGATAAACAAATAGCGTCATTTTGGGAGCTGGAAGATATTCCCAAAAACCATATTTATACCAAAAACGAAAATTACTGCGAGGAGTTGTATCAAAGATCACCAAAAGAAATGAGGATGGCAAATATATCGTGTCGTTGCCTTTTAAGCAGGATTTTAAAAAGGGTATCTCATTAGGACCGTCGCTAAAGAGCGCGTGCTCACAATTTTTCAGAAATAAAAGCCGGTTAGAGAAAAATCCCGAATTACAGACAGAATATAACCGAGTCGTATCAGAATATGAAACGTTAGCTCATATGGCACGAGTATAAGAGCATGTTCCGGCAGATACATGCGATACCTATTTTTTACCCCATCACGCAGTAATTAAGGAAGAAAGCACCACCACTAAAGTGAGAGTTGTTTTTAACGCCTCCTGTCCCACTGCTAATGGAATAAGTTTAAATTATGTCCTTCATTCAGGCCCAGTCCTTCAGAGTGATTTAACAATTCTCATACTCCGTTGGAGATTGTTCCGATACGTAGATATTGCTAGAGCCCAGGGACACCAGGTATCAACGCATCGTCTTCAGGTCATCCACCAGCGAACCCATCAGCATATACGAATTGAAGACGGTGACCTTCGGAGTAAACTGCGCGCCCTACCTGGCTATAAGGACCCTTCTGCAACTAGCAGAGGACGTAGGGGAAACCTATCCCATCGCATCGGACATCCTACGACAGTTTATGTATGTCAACGACGTTTTAGCGGGCGGACACACCATTTCCACCGCCACCAAGGCACGGGACGAAATCCAAGCGGCATTACAATCAGCGGGCTTTTCCCTCAGGAAGTGGACTTCAAATTGCGATCAACTACTGGAAGGTATTCCAAGATCGCACTTATTAAATGAAAACTTTTTAAACTTTGAGGATGCTAGCATGGTTAAAGCCTTAGGGATCAGGTGGAATACCCACTCTGACTATTTCTATTTTTCTACGAAACCCATAGACAACCAAGTCGTGTTCACAAAGAGAACAATATTGTCTGCTATAGCAAAATTATTTGATCCACTAGGTTGGCTAGGGCCATTTATTATTACCTCGAAAATCATTATGCAAGATATTTGGCTGGAAGGCACGGGCTGGGACGAAGCCGTATCTCCCGCGATATTAGATAGATGGCATGATTTTTTAGAAAGCTACAGACATATTGAAAGCATTCGTATACCACGGTGGGTACAGTTTTCCCCGGTAGCGAGCAGCGAACTACATGGCTTCTGCGATGCTTCCGAGAAAGCATACGCAGCCGCAATATACCTGAGGGGACAAGTTGATAATCATGTGTTCGTAAATCTGCTCTACGCAAAAACCCGTGTAGCCCCGGTGAAGACTATATCTCTGCCCCACCTTGAACTATGTGGTGCGGTCCTGCTAGCAGAAATAGTACAGTCAGTTGCGAAAAATCTTAATTTTAACAACCCTACAACCTATCTATGGACGGATTCGACAATCGTCTTTGCATGGATTCGCAAGCACCCATGCTCGTGGTCCACTTTCGTTGCCCATAGGGTGACAAAAATAATCGACAAAGTAGGGAAAGAAAACTGGCTTCATGTCTACTCGGCATCAAACCCGGCAGATCTCGCAAGTAGATGTATACCCGCTGAAGATCTTATCAACAAAGCCCTGTGGTGGGAGGGCCCTTCTTGGCTTCATGAAGATAGTTCAAATTGGCCTACCCAAGAAACAGAAATATACCACCACGCCAGAAGAAAAGCGGGTCCAGGTACACTCATCAATAGTAGATACAGACTCTGATATCCTCACAAGATTTTCTGACTTCTCGAGAGCTTTGAAAGTACTATCCTACGTCTGGAGATTCTTTCAAAGAACTAACCCAAAAACAAGAGCCTCATTTCAATCGAAGTCTTGCTCAATTTCGTCGAGCGAAATAAAAGCAACGACCCAACGTCTGACTATTATCTATCAAAAGAGGCATTATGGGGAGGAGTATTCAGCATTGAAATCTAAAGAACTTATAGGAGCAAAGAGCGAGGTACTCCTACTGAACCCATTCTTAGATGAAAAGGGGGTCATGAGGGCAGGCGGACGCCTTGGAGCTTCCGAAGATATCCCTTCAATGAGCCACACCCAGTAATTTTGCCGTATAATTGCCAGTTGTCACGTCTTATTGTAAAGTTTACCCATAGGATCTCACTCCATGGGGAAAACCAACTTATGCTACGCCTCATCCGTACGCAGTATTGGATACCACGGGTCAAGAACATGATAAAATCGACAATCTACAATTGCAAGGAATGCACGATTTACCGAAAATGTGTTCAAACCCAGCTAATGGGAATTTTACCCAAGGAGAGAACTACGTACTCACGGGCATTCACAAACACAGGAGTTGATTTTGCGGGACCCTTCGATATAAAGAACTTTCGAGGACGAGGGTGTAGAGTGTCGAAGGGGTATGTATGCTTGTTCGTTTGCTTTGCAACGAAAGCGATCCACCTGGAACCCACCTCCCACCTCAGCGCTCAATCATTTTTAGCAGCATTTGCGAGGTTCGTTTCGCGAAGAGGCTGCCCTAGTAAGATGTTTTCCGACAATGGCACGAATTTTGTCGGGGCTTCTAGAGCACTTAAAGCGCAAATGAGGGAATTCCTACAAAATGCCCGCGATAACGCCCTATCCAAATACTCCCATCAATCCTTATCGTGGCACTTCATTCCCGCATCAGCTCCTCACATGGGGGGACTGTGGGAGGCGGGAGTGAAAAGTTTTAAAAGCCACTTCACAAAAATCGCTTCAAGTTGCAAATTCACCTTTGAGGAGTTTGCGACTTTGCTATGCAGGATCGAAGCCTGCCTCAACTCCCGACCATTGAGCCCTGCGTCAAACAATGCATCAGACCTGGAGCCACTAACCCCAGGTCACTTTCTGGTAGGAGGGCATCTCTTATCTCCACCAGAAACTGATGCCAGCAAAAACTCTGCCTCAATCATAAATCGATGGCAAAAGTTAAAATCCCTACATCACTCCTTCTGCAAGAGGTTGAAATCGAAATACCCCTCTGAACTGTAGAAAAGAAACAAATGGAGATTTCCCAAAACAAACCTAAAAATCGGGGAATTGGTCGTAATAAAGGAAGATAATTTGTCTCCAAATTAATGGAGACTCGGACGGGTGGTCAAATTACACCCAGGACCTGACGATCGCGTCACAGTGGTCGATATCATGACGATGAAAGGCCAGATAACCCGACCCTTGGTAAAACTCATCATCTTGCCCTACAATCGCGATGAGGCGGAAGAATCTGCGGCATCAAATTAAAAATTCTTTCTATTGTCTTCCACTTCACGAAATACCAAACTAATGAGTCTACGTCGTGAGCCGCCCAACTTATAAATCTAGTGGAATTTCATCCAGTGAACTGACAACCTCATCGAAAACAGATGGAGAAAAAGCACTTTGCGATAGCATCAAGTTTGCCTTGAATGCATGTTCAAATATTAAAAAAAAAAGAGAAAAACAACTGTCGGCTTTTACGCACCCCTTCACCTTTCAATGGTGATTTAATACCTGTATTTGAAAAACTATCCAAACCATCGAAATTCTCATATTCATTAAAGACGAAAGGGACATTCAATAAGACACTTATGAAAAAGCGTCGTTTCAGAAAAAACTCCTCAAAAAATCACAGGCACGTCTAGCCAGCCCGGTACTTTCATCAATTCAACAGGATTATACGATCGGGTAATGGAAAAGGAGGAAGCTGCGTGCGTGCAATACCAGCAAGGTAATTACAAGACACCCAAAAAGACATCCATGTTAATTGATAGAGAACGTTTAATAGATAAAATTAATATGTTAACAGCTCGACCAGATAATCAAACGTGCACAAAGCTACCTACAATCAAAGACTTCGGTATTATTAAACCAATAAGCCGCGGCGCATTTGGAAGAGTTTCTGGGCTATAAAAACGATGATCCTAATAAATTATACGCAATCAAAGTGATGCGTAAATCCGATAAGATAAATAAGAATATGGTATCACAAATTATTTCAGGGCGTAATTGTTTAGCATTATCACGTAGCCCATTTTGTGTCGGCCTATTTTACTCGCTGCAATCAATCTCCTATATCTATTTAGTAATGGATTATATGGTGGGCGGTGGTCTCAAATCATTACTTACCATGAATGGCTACTTTGACGAATCAGTTGCGCGTTTCTATGTAGCAGAAGTTGCATTAGCATTGCAATATTTACATGAGCATGGAATTGTGCATCGTGATATAAAGCCAGATAATATGCTGTTTTCGGAGACTGGTCATGTAAAGTTGACTGATTTTGTTTTGAGCAAAATTGAGAATAGGAAAGATTTGGAAATTTCCGATCTGATAAACACTTCGCCTACACTAATACACGTACACCTGGTCAGTTGCTTTAATTAACGTCGCACTCGTCGTTTGGCTCGAAGAAGAAAATAGAATGTGGCACAGGCACTCCTAATTTGATGAATGAACGGAATGTAAGAACTGAATCATCAGATAGTGAAGCAGATACATCATTGACTTAACTCACCCTACAGTCCAGGTTGAGCAACAATTGAAGTATTTTTCAAAATGTAGTTCTTTCAATCGCACGCTGTTGTTGGTTTGTGGGTGACGATAACGTGACGGGAGACGTTGACGATTGCTTTACAACAATATGTTGGCCATGTTTTTGTTGCCATGTTGCGAATGTGTGAGGTGACATTTTTATAAGCTTCGATCCACTGGCCGCAGTTATTATTGACGAAACAGCGCCAACAGATGTTTGCGCATTGCTTGCATTTATGATTGATATGTTTTCCGCGTATTGTTTTGTTGTGTTGGTGAGCGCACTGCTGTCACCACCCCGCCACCACCACCGCTATCGCTACTTGCCACGACACGATGCCCAATTACGTGAACGGGCTGCTTATTAGAGCAAGCAATGCCACCACCACTTGTTGATGTAGATGGTAAAATTGACCTTACATTGCCGCTCCCAATGCTTGGTACAAGTCGTATTATATTCTCAGCAAGTGTTTGTTTTGGTTGTTGTTGTTGCGATTGTTCTTGCTGTGTTCCATTATCTACATTCGTAATAAATTGTGTGCTATCCATATAAATAGCTGTTGTGGCACTGAACGCAAATTCGTGTCTCTGACTAAAACATCTGGACACTCAATACCAGTTCCTGATTTTTTTAAAGAGTTTGCCATACTTATTGGTATCAAAAACTATGCGATTGCTGTTGCTTACGCGTTTGTTGCATATTTCATGCGGCGTTAGATTGTTTGAGAAGTTGTGGGGAGGACGGTGCTTTATTTTTAGTAGCTGCAGTTATGTTAGACTGTCCTCTTATTTGACTGACTACAATTGGTTTATTAATAGATACTTTTTTGCCACCAAGTGTAGCGCTCAATCGAGAAGGAGAAGATTGTTGTGATGCAGCAATCGTACCTGTTCCTGGCGATGAAGATTTTGATGATGTTATAACTGCTGCCTTTGATACATGTACGGTTTGCAGACCACTTGGCGTGGCTATAATAATAGGTGTAGAGCTACTACCGACTCCTGTGTTTAATGTTTTACTTGGATACACGATTAAATTTATTTGTTTGCTTTATTCTCTTCAACAACCAATTCATTTGCTGTAGCTACATCATTCGTGAGGGTGAATGAAGCTGAACGCCCAAGTGACAGCAAAATTCCTGGTGTCTCACCATTCCTTTCAGCTGACGAAATTAATATATCTGCAACGCATACATGCAACGCAACCAATACACAACTCACCGATAGCACTTCCTCCTATCATAAATGTACATCAACAGAATTAAGTAAAAATGATGGAAGTGCGAATAAAATTGCAGTCAATAACACGCGTCACGTTGGCTTTGCAGATATAAGTATTGGCATGAAAGTTGCAAATGACTATGCTGCTGTTTCTAAAGCGAACTGTAATGGCTGCAAGCTTGATTATAAAAAGCAAAATAAGTTTTTAGCTAAAGGCGAACCATATGAGCAGGAATAAACTTCATTTGAGTTTAACATGGTTCGGAAACGTACCATTAACGAGATACAACGCACTTCAAATGTTTAGAAGACTCTGGTGTATCGAGTAGGAAAAGTGACTGTTCTATCTAGCAGATTAATACAACTAGAAGTTTTATGAATAAGGCTGAAAATATGTGTGTTTCTAAAACTGATACACGCTGTTCAGATTAGGCACGCAGTTACAACGTCAATATGAGCAATGAAACCAATAGCATGCGCATTTCGCGACTTGTCGAACAATTTTAAACGACCATTTGGTTGTATTTGACCTGAAAATATAAGAAAGAAATCATAGTAAAAGGAAACCACAACTAAATTTACAATACCTGCTACCGTACAACCTCGTGGATTTTTTCATAATGACATTTCTCATTCAGGAAATGCCTTTAATAACTAATCAACGGTGATGCCAACGCCCATGGCCGCAATTAATTGGCACTTGACTCATCCTGCACCATTTTAGGCCAAAAAGCCAAATGTACCAAATATTCTGATAGGTCGTTAATAGCAAATAAGACGTTGCTATTCAATGAAATACCAATTCAGAACTTAGACCAACTCGTTTACGAATGAATGTATGAGGTGAAAAATTAGTACAAGGGAGGGGGTAATAACCGATCTAACCACCAGTGTAATAATGTATACACATTAATCCAGCAAAGTTTTGCACCTTGTTGGTGCCCGGTAAAACGCTCTCGCCATTCCACGTCATCTGACTAGTCATTTTACGGCCATGGGTTGTATTCATAGTCACATTTGCATGGGCGTGGTAAAGTTTTATGAACAAATTTTTTGTTGGTGGGAGCCCAGGGTGGTTTATAGTAAACATCACCACCATTTTTAGCAAGATTCTGCGCTTTAAAATACACTAGAGGACACAAATATAACCCCAAATCTTGAGCTTTGTTTCTAAGTTTTGTATACCTAATTTTGTATACCTAAATTTGTATACCTAATTTTGTATACCTAAATGTGTATACCTAAATTCTAAATTTGTATACCTGGTTCCGAAAAATTGTATAAGTCAAAGTTTTGAGGTAATCTCGTCACTCAGCCACAACCAGATATTTTTTTTTGAAAAATAATCAATACATATATAATATGACTTAATAAGTCTAATTGCAGGCATCATGATCCGCTACGGCCAATTGCGCATGGCATATGAAAAGAAGGCCAGCTACTTCAAGGTCCCATGCCATTTGTGTTCGGCTAGGCATCCGATCCGTCTATGCCCAGTCTACCGTTCAAAGATGCCTGAGGAACGGATGCGTGAAGCTCTTCTGGGCAATTATTATGGCAATTGCCTCTCCATGGCGCATCGCATGGCTGGTTGCACAAGCAACGGGAGATGTCGGCGATGTGGCGAGAAACACCACACCACCCTGCACGTGGATGAGCAAACCAAAGCCTCGCGTGAGCCGTACAAGCCGTGGAGCGTACTGGTAGAGGAGGAAGAACGCGAGAACCACGAAGGGGCGTTATCACTATACGCCTCCGATATTGAGGCGGAGGAAGTGGAACGAGAAACCACGGAGAGGGACACCTATTCTCAACCGGCCAGCATTGTCCAAGAGAGATCGGAACCACGGCCCTTCCGAATCTCCGATAGATCGGAACCATTGCCGTTCCGACTATCAGGGGGATCGGAACCACGGCTCTTCCGACCCCTGCTACAACATGAGCGTCAACAGTCGAACAAAACCCCTCACCGTCGTCGCCGACAACGACAACGCCCCCAGCTGGCCAGCAACAACACAAATCGCCGTCACGAAGCCATCACGACCTACGTCTCGCTCTACGTCGACCGCCGCCGATTCTCGAGGAGTCATCGCCACTCGCCAGCTAAGGACGCCGCTAGCGTTCCGCAGTGGACGTACAGGGCTGGACCCGTCGCTGGACCGGTAGTGCGGCCCATGATCTCGCTTTCGCCGACCGCTATCGTCAAAATAGAAGCTGGGGGACGACTACATCTGGTGCGAGCATTGATCGATGTTTGTTCGCCCTCAACCGTCATATCGGCCGACTTGGTCCGGGATCTGCGGCTGGACGAAACTCGAGTGGGTAGCCAGACAGGCTGTGTGGTGTGTCTGCGGGGGAAGCACGGCGACAACAAACGTATTGCGACCCATGCCGTCGTCACACCACATTTCCACCGATTGGCGCCTAGTCACAGTCTGGATCCAGCCATCGCGGCTATGTATACACACTTCTGTCTCGCCGATCCCAAATTCTACGTCGCGTCGCCAGTACGCCTAGTTCTCGGGGCAGACGTATATGCCGACATTATGCTGAATCAAGTTCTGCTAGCGTCATTCGGCCCGCTCTTGGCGCAAAGTACGATATTCGGCTTCGTGCTCTCTTGAGTATCCAGAGCCTAAAGGGTCGCAGATAAATATCAAAAAAAAAAAAAAAATTTATTTTGAATCTGCCTTTAAATTATGAATTTTGTAATAAAGAATATGTTATACTTTGAACTCATGCGTACAGTTTGTCCATCCACAAATTTCTCATCTTTCCCCCTCTAGATGTTGTCTACTCTAGCAGCAGGGCAAGGCGAGGTTGCGTACCGCAAGGGGGCCGGCATGTTTAGGCCAGCAGGCTAACCCCAAAGGAAAATTAAGGGCCGGCCACCCTAATGCAATTTAATACAAAACCGCTTATTTGTTACGGCCGTTAGCACTTATACTAAAAGAAAAAGTGGCGTTTCGTTAAGTTACCCCGCCAAAGGCCTGTTAGCTTTGGGGGTAAACGGAATGCGTGGAAAGGAAACTCTTTCACTTGGATTAAAACCGCAGCAGTTTAGGCACGCTCGAACGTCTTGAAGCCGCAAGTTTAAGCCACATCAAACGTCACACCGCCAGAAAGTAGAGTACCTGAATATATTAAAGGTAACATTGTAGCAATTGTATGCTTGCTCCTTTAAACTCTCTCTCTGTTAATTTCCACTGCATATTTTATGAAATAAAGTCTATTGCAATTTTAATATTAATCACTGCCTTTCCTTCCTAACCTCCATCGAGAGAAACTAGTCTGGAATCCGCCAGCTCAAGTTTTCACCGGTTGTATTCAATCCACGGTTCTCCAACTCCTTCTTCTGTTGCTGGATCTTCAATTCACTAAACCTTGCCATGTCATTGTTGTCCTCTGGAATTTGTTCAACTATTCCTCTTCTGACACCAGTTGTAACGAATTTACTTGCAATCTTCTGCTAAGTTCGAATCACTAAACTGTTGAATAAATAACTCCAATATTGAATAATGGAAAAATGGCCTTTATTAAAATACTTCACAATAACACTTATACTTAGCAACTAGCTTGCTTAATAACCAAACTGGCTGATAGCTTAAATGAAACTGATGTATTGCCCGACAGATAGCGTGCTTAACTGAAACTTCCCATAGAGCCTCTACCGCTGATACTTTTATACTCTGTGATTTCCTCGTGGCATCTTCTAGGCGCTTCCAGAATTTTACTTAGTTAGTTATAAATTTCTCAGCTACGACCACAGATGTATAATTTCTCATTTGAGTAATACTTGCACAAATTATTGCCCTCTCTTGTGACAACTCAGATAAGATATATGCATGTGTTTGTGCATTGCTTCTCCGCTGCTCGTATACGTACATGGTACATATGTGAGACGCAATTATTGTTTCGTTTATGTAGATACATAATGATTGATATATGGATGTGCATGATATCACTGTTTAGCATCGGCTTAGAGATAGCAGCACCCCTTAGTTTTGCTAATATTCGTAACGATATATATACTATATATATTTTTTTTTTACAATTTCAGCACCATTTTAACAGCTAGAAGCTTCATATTTCACCAAATGCTTACGTGTATAACATATATTGTTGTCTGAAAAATGCATAGAGATCGGTGATATATATAGTATATATCTCATACAACCGATTGTTCAGATAAGAAACTTTGCGCAATTTCTGCCCCATTTTATTAGCTAGAAACTTAAAATTACACCAGTCGCATATAGCGTATATTGTTGCCTGACGAAATCATTGAGATCGGTGTTATATATATTATATACGCCATATAAACTCTAATTTTTGCCCCTTTTATATGGCTAGAAGCTTCAAATTTCAACAAATTTCATCAAGTAGTTACGTTTGCATCAAATATTGTGGAAATACGTGATTTATAGTCATAGTTTTTACATGCAGACCACAAAAAACCTGAAATTTCCATCCTCACACAAAGTACCTACCTATTATTTATTTTATATTTATCTAAAAATCATTTAGGTATGTACATCTGTTCACTATACATTTCTTAACTTATACATCCGATTATTTGGAGATTACGAACGGGATAAGATTATTGTTCAGCCCCATTCATGAAGGTGTGAAGTCTTCGGCGCAGCCGAAGACAGTCCCGTCCTTACTTGTTTATTTTATATTGTAACGAATTTACTGTAATTCCCCTTATTTGCAATCTTCTGCTAACGGTCGTATCGCTAAACTGTTGAATAAATAACTCCAGTGTTGAATAATGGAAAAATGGCCTTTATTAAAGTACTTCACAATAACACTTATACTTTGTAACGAATAGCTTCCTTAATAACCAAACTGATTGATAGCTCAAAAGAAACTGACTACTCGCCTCCACTGTTGTCGCCCTTTTATACTGTCCGACCTCCTCGTTGCATACTTCTAGGCTTTTCTAATTCCAGAACTTACTAGTTAGTTATAAATTTCTCAGCTACAACTACATATGTATAATTTTTATAGTTTCTCTCATACCCCCCACAATCACAATTGCATACCTTTAAGAGCATTTCAGATAAGATATCTGCATGTGCTTGTGCGTTGCTTCTCCGACGCGTGCACGCGTATGTGTAGACATAATGATTGAATTATTGATGTGATTTCACGTCACAGCTTAGCATGGGCCTAGAGATGGCAGTACCCCTTAGTGAAAATCGTTTAGGTATGTACATCTGTTCACTATATATTTCTTATCTTATACATCCGATTATTTGGATATTACGAACGGGATAAGATTACTGTTCAGCCGAAGACAGTCCCGTCCTTACTTGTTTTTGTTTTGTAATTTGGAGATTGGATCAAATCTCTGAATTCTATATGTAGTCAAGTTGTTTAAAATATCACTCATTCTGTTATTATAGTCATATGTCTCCATTACGACGGTTTTGTTTCCTTGTCCGAAGTTAAAATTATAATATTTTAAGTTTTCCTTAGAAAATCCCGCTTCCGAGATAATTTGTCTAATATTGCACGGTCTATTGCACTTCCTTTCTCCCCTCATCCAATACATCGCCGACGAAGAGGATCTCATACAAATTCTCAGCGTGAAAGAGGAACAAGAGCAAGCGCGCACCAAGTTCTCATTACTTGTGAAACACCACACAACAACTAATAAAGAAAGTGCAATAGACTGTGCAATATTAGACACATTTTCTGGGAAGCGGGATTTTCTAAGGAAAAATTAAAATATTAGAATTTTAACTTTTGAAAAGGGAAACAAAACCTTCGTTATGGAGATATATGACTATAATAACAGAATAAGTGATATTTTAAACGACTTGACTACATATAGAATTCAGAGACTTGACCCGACCTTCTAATTACAAAATAAAAATAATTCTATAGTCGATAAACTATTTAAAATGGGATATATTTCGAAGTCCGAAAAACACAAACTCACCACAACCACCGCACTTCCCCCTAGAATATATGGACTTCCAAAAATACACAAAGAAGGAGCATTACTCAGACCAATTTGCTCAGCGATTAATTCTCCATCTTAAGGTCTGTGTAATTTCATAATTAATGTTTTAAAGAACATAACAGCCAACTTATCCATATAACATAAATAACACACTTGAATTTAAAGAGAGGATTAATAATACCTTGATTTTTAATGGTGAAAAACTTTTCTCCTACAACGTAGTTTCTTTGTTTCCTAGCATACCTACACAATTAGCACTTGCGTTATACAAGAAAAATGGACGATTATAAAAGAACTTACCAGTATACCAAAGAAAACATTTATGGATATACTTAAATTTTGCATCGAAGAAAATAGGTACTTCAAATTTAACGACACAATCTACACGCAATTAAAAGGAATGCCCATGGGATCACCTGCGTCGCCAGTCATTGCTGACATCATTATGGAAGAACTTTTGGAAAAAACAATGACAAAAATAAAACAGAAACCAAGAGTATTTACAAAATATGTTGATGACCTTTTTTCAATAATACAAGAAAAGGAGATTTAAAATACGCTGAATGCACTTCATTCCTTTCACAAGAATATCAAGTTAACTGCAGATTTAGTAGACGGGGGCAAATTACTTTTTCTGGACTCAATTATATTCAAAAACGGCAACCAGCTAAAATTACGGTGGTATAAGAAACAAACAGCATCTGAACGAATCATCAATTTTAACTCTAAACATCCTAAAACGATGACTATGAATACAGCAATGGGCTGTATACGACGCATGTTAAATATATCTGACAAAATTTACCACAAGGAGATTACGGACGAAATTAAATATTTATTAAAACAAAATGACTTACCAGACAACATTATAAACTCCCTAATTAAAAGATCAAAATACAATATTCAGCATCAAATTCAAGACAAACCCAAAATATTCAAATCGGTAACTTACGTACCCTATTCATCTGCAAGCCTAATGATGTCAGATTGATACGATAAAGAGAAAATAAAAATATCTCACAAGCCTATAAGTGTCCTTAAAACATATTTAACAGAACTAAGTCAAAAATACCGGAATTGGACAAAAGTAATGTGATTTATAAAATCAAATATAATGGAAACCAGAAGAGCTGTGCAAGGTATACGTTTGTACAACCAAATCATAATTAAAAATGCGATTGGCACAGCACAAATCAGACATCAAATAATGTCAAAATTCTTTTACACATAAAACTGCGCTTATGGCACACTGTGCACGAGCGGACACCCTCCCAATTTCGCTAAAGCATCCATCTTACAGCAAGAAGCAAAATATTCCACCCGTTTCTCAGTGGAAATGTTACACATTATAAGCACTCCGCTAAATATACGACTAATGCGGAAGTTACACACGAACGTACGTAGAAAAAACATGTCAGCTAACACGACCTATATTATGAATGTGCAATGTAAACGAAAACTCACCGACGTGCAACGCCCGCACGTACGTAGCCCGGAACGTAGAAATCAAAACAATTTTGATTTTTTCCGTAGGAGCATGTCAGCTGATCGCTCTCTCACTAGATAGAGTTGCCTATTAAACTTTTGTGCGCTAATTTTTGACCGTTTGCAGTTTTATGCCAAAACACCTAATTAAGGTTTGAAAAATTGTGAAAATAATTCGAAATAATTATGTACAAGTGCAGATTATAAATACGCAATCTATCTACATCTATTTAATATTAATTCCAGCCTTTTACAACATCAGAAATTAAAATGGAAAAAGTTGATGTTTCCATAAGCATGTATGCAAACTGGTCAATGGCAACAGTGCTTTGTTCTAAACAATACACACACAAGTATGTTATGTACATGTACACAGGCGCAAACATTGATTCCTACGGGCTTGAGGGTTCGCTCAAAAGTGTTTCGTACGACAAACGTCCGTACGTACGGCACACGTCGGTGGGTAACTGCCGCTTAAACTTTAAGACTGATACGGCCAACGTCGCGCACTTTTACAGATATTTAATTACAAATAAATTAGTACCAAACTCCACGCCTAAGGAAGAAGACGTGTAAATTAATGTAAGTCATTCATTGTTACTGTTCATCAACATTTTGTTTATACAATGTTATTTGTTTGTACAGATTTTGCAGATTCAAATTTATCTCATGCTACCTTCTTTTGGCAGCCACCGTGGTGTGATGGTAGCGTGCTCCGCCTATCACACCGTATGCCCTGGGTTCAACTCCCGGGCAAAGCAACATCAAAATTTTAGAAATAAGATTTTTCAATTAGAAGAAAATTTTTCTAAGCGGGGTCGCCCCTCGGCAGTGTCTGGCAAGCGCTCCAATTGTATTTCTGCCATGAAAAGCTCTCAGTGAAAACTCATCTGCCTTGCAGATGCCGTTCGGAGTCGGCATAAAACATGTAGTTCCCGTCCGGCCAATTGTAGGGAAAAATCAAGAGGAGCACGACGCAAATTGGGAGAGAAGCTCGGCCTTAGATCTCTTCGGAGGTTATCGCGCCTTACATTTATTTTTTTTATTTACCTTCTTTTTAAAAGGTTTTATTTTTGCAAAGTTTATCACCACCAAAGTGCCACATACAAATATTTGCTCTTACGTATATCCAAGCACACAAACATCCAAACACAAACATCCAAGCAAGCAAACATCTAAGCACACAATTTAATCTAATATATCGCATGCAATTTTACTCATTCATATTTGCTATTTGCAACAATATATTTTTGTACCATGCACTATTTTTCAAACCAAGCACACCTTACATAAATATATCTATATATGAGCCGTTTATTTTGAAAGTGGCATAAGTCATTTCATGTCGTTTAGGTTCAGTGGTAATTTGTTTGTATCTCTCCTCGCCTCCAGTTTTTTAGAGTCCAATATCCAAAAGATGCAATTGTTATTATTATTTTATAATTGTAGAACCATCTATATATGCATTCGTTCAAAAATAACAATGCATTTAAGACCATGAGTTGGAAATGACTTATGCCACTTTCAAAATAAACGGGTCATATATAACTACGTACATATATGTACACACATGTCTAGAACACCACTTATATGCTTCAAGAATCTTGCATGATGCAAAAATTTTCTTTCACTACATTTTCCACATTGCCACATAAGACTTGTTCGAGAGAAGCAACCAAAGCAACATCACTACAGCAGTGACCAACATTACCCACACTATTATCGCCGTTCACATATGTAAAATCTTAGCAGATACTTTGTGTCTACTATGTAAACAAATGATAATTTTTTTTTTTAACGCACAACAAAAAGAAATCGATAGCAAAAATATCAAAAACATGCGACACGCTGCATTTGAATCTCGAACAAGCCTTTGTTCACACAAACATACATTGAGGGGATGTGTGGAATAACGGTATAACTCAAGAATCAACCTTTTCAGAAAAGTGAAAAAACTTAACAATGCAGGTAAAAATAAATTTATAATAATCCTACTTGGTAGGATTTTAGATAGTATGATTCTTTGATAAGAAAAAGTAACAAATTTTATATATACATAATTTTATTAGAAAATGGATGATTTCTTCATAGATCGAATATCAAATATTTTGATTGAGATGCTTTATTAAAAAAAATAGTAGATACATTAATTACCAGTGTTAAATACATTATATTCTATTATTTAGATGTGCTTATAACTATTTGTTATTTCCGTTTGTTATTTTTAGCAATTTTTTTTACTACTTTTATCATTTTTTAACTTTATCTATTTTTAACAATGGAGTTATCTGTCTGCTTAGTCGTTTTTGAAACCCCTTCAATTCTTTTATTTTTCAGTTCTCTCTGGTCTACGGCATCTATATATATAAAAATAAGTGTACATTTTGATTGTCACTCCATAAATCGAGAACGGATAGAAAGATTGCCATGAATTTTTAAGAAAGATAAAGGAAGGAGAGATGATGGTTAGTTGATTTTGAAATCCCAAATCGGTTTAGCCATAAGAATATAAAAATCAAATTCTGTGTATGTGTGTATGTTCGCTATGAAAACGTATTTCCCACACTTCAATCATCACCAAATTTTGGTTATAGGTTCTTTCGATCAACGGGAAGGTTTTAGGCTAAAAATAATTTCGATATAAAGAAGGGGCATGGCACCTCCCATACAAATGGTATCTTTGGTACTGCATAACTTTGAAGGTATACATGCCAGATCATTGAAATTCAGTAAGGAGTTATATGAGGTCAATCCCTAACACCACCAAGAAAATGAGGGATTGGGAAAACCGGGCGTGGCACCTCCCATACAAATGGAATATATTATACTGCTTTTCGCTTGATGTAGTAATGGTAGGATAATGAAAAGTGGTAAGGAGCTATATGACGTTAAGTCCTAACACCTCCAGTAAAATGAGGAATGGGGGGAAAGGGGCGTGGCACATTCCCTACAAATGGGATTTTTCAGAACTATGGCTGCCGTACAAACTTAAGTTATTTTAACACCTAAAGTTTGACTGCATTGTTGAGTTTGGCTGTTATGCCTTTTGGACGTTTAGTAATCTGCCGCCGTTAAAAAAATTTCTAGCTTCAGTCTATCTACATCTATCTATATATATAAAAAATCAAATTCTGTGTGTGTGTTCCCTATGAAAACGTGTTTCCCATAGATCAATAATCACCAAATTTCGGCTGTAGGTTCCTTCGATCAAGAAGAAAGTTTTTCATATTTCAGCATTAAGAATTTTAAATTTAAATGTTTTTGTTTTTTGGCTATGCGAACGAACTATATTCGCTCCAAAAAATGATAATTTTAACAAAATCAATGATCGCATTCAAAACCAATTTCCTGGTGAAGCGACGAAATATAAATCGATCGACACAGTTACAGATGAAGATAAAATTGTGAATTATCCAATTGAATTTCTAAACTCTTTAGAACCACCTGGAATGCCTGCGTATATATAAACTTTGAAAATTGGCTTACCAATCATGCTTCTTCGGAATTTAAACCCACCAAAATTGTACAAATGGACTTTGCATTTAGAAATTAATACCGAATTTAATCGAAGCAACAATCATCAGCGGTAAAAGCAAAGGTGAAGATGTGATCATACCATGGATCCCAATCAATCCTACAGATTTGACATTCAATTTTAAGCGCTTACAGTTGTAACGACAGCCTTTGAGGATTTTTCTGACGACACGCAAGCGGGTATATGAACAGATGTGTAAGCAACCGCTAATCAAATCTCCTTCTCCGCTTTACGATACTAACAAAGCGGATGTTTGATTGTGTGAGTGGGTTGAACTGTCGCTTGCACATATGTGTATATACGTGCCGCCTAAGGGGCGAACGCGGATTGGTTCAACCAAAGCAGGAAGGCGATTCGTGACTTACGGTGTCCTAAATGCCGCAAGGATTTGTAGGTATAAAAGGGGTCCCGCTAACCAACAGCATTCAAAATTGAAAAGTCGCGGTCTTAACTAGTGCCAAAAGTGAAGTTAAAAGTTTTGTATTCAAAGTGCGTTTTGTTCACCTTAAAGTGTGGGTGCGCGAGTGACAAAATATTTTGTAAAGTGCGGTTTCACGCGAAAAGTAAACGCGAGCGAAAAAAAAAAAAAAAAATAAGAGTGAACCTTGATACCAGGGAATCCTCCCTAGGTGCACCCCAGAGCAAGGAGTATCGCCACCACTGGGCGTGGAAAAATCCCCGCAAGGAAGCAGCAAAGTCACAGGTAAGCCAAAGTGTGATATTTGAAATTCCTTTAATTTTTTTGAGAAACCATTGTGTTTTTTTTTTTACACCTTTTTCCTTTTATTAGAACATTTTCTTTTTTTTTGAACCTTGGTCTAAATAATTTTGTTTGAAATTAACATTTTTTTTTTTGGTAAATTTTTTTGAAGCAGGAGAGTTGTTAGTAAACCATTTTATTTTTTTTAGAATTTTTTTATAAAAAAAAAAAAAAAATTAATTGAGGTAAAAATAGTTTCGAATCGTTAGATCGGCTCAACCTAAAATCCACTGTGCGAAAGTAGAGTTTTTCATAAATGTTTCTTTGGCGCTTTTACACAAAAATCATTCCCCTATTACCAAGCTAAACATTTTTTTTGACCCAAAATTCCCTTTCAAATGTTGATCGTTTTTCGGTGTAAATACTTGCATTCCCGTCGAAATATTTGTTGTGAATTTTTAAATTTTTTGACTTTTATTCGATCGAATTTGGTCTTAATTTAAAATTCATAAATATTAAAATATGCATAGGTGCACTTACATGTACATATGTATATACATATATATGTACACGAGCACATATGCAAACAAAAGTTAGATTAAAATAAGAAGAAGAGAGGAGATAATTGAAATATTTTTTTGTTAAGTCATTTTAAATTTAGAAGAAGAGAAACAAAATAACTAATTTTTTTTCAAATCCAGAAAAAATTTTAAACAAAAATTCTTTAAAATAAAAATATTTGAAAATATATATAAATAAATAAAAAAAAAATATAAGGCGCGAAAGCCTCCGAAGAGATCTAAGGCCGAGCTTCTCTTCCAATTTGCGTCGTGCTCCTCTTGATTTTTCCCTACAAATTGGCCGGACGGGACCTACATGTTTTATGCCGACTCCGAACGGCATCTGCAAGGCAGATGAGTTTTCACTGAGAGCTTTTCATGGCAGAAATACAATCGGAGCGCTTGCCAGACACTGCCGAGGGGCGACTCCGCTTAGAAAAATTTCCTCTAATTGAAAAATCTTATTTCTAAAATTTTGATGTTGCTTTGTCCGGGAGTTGAACCCAGGGCATACGGTGTGATAGGCGGAGCACGCTACCATCACACCACGGTGGCCGCCATATATATATGCGTTCTCTTTTTGCAGCGCACGAAGCCAGCCGAAGGCCGCGACTTCTTTTCACATAAAATTTACACAAAATCACACGGAAAAACATACAAGTACACGCAAAACAACAACAAACACCAACCACACATATAAAAGGGGCAATTGTCAAATTAAGGGATTGGGTTCTGGCCAAAAGGGCAGCCAACGAGGCTATATTGGCCAAAAGCATCCGAACGAATTAGCGCCAGAATTTCGCAAAGTCATACACAAACACGCACACACAACATAATCAAAAAGTCACCAACATCACACCAACAAGAAAATAAAACCAAACCCGAACATCAAAGGCAAGGCACGCTACTTCACACTATACACTTCAAACCACCACACAAAAAGGTAACACAACCTAGTTAACACCGACTTCGCAACCGAGGTCAGCCTGATATATGTAGATAGCAGCAGAAATAACATTGCACGCAACCGCAGCAACATACAACGTGTTGCTAAACAATTAGTGGCGCAACCACCCCGCGCACTTGGCAACAGTTGTTTAAAGCAAGCACGGCTACACAAACAGCACTCATCAACATTTGCTCACCACACCTCCACACGCCAACTCAAAACAGAAAAATACCACGATCACAGCGCTGATAAAAGGAGAGCGAGAGAGCAGTAAAGCGCGGATCACTGGAAGCGCGCTCACCAACTTGAAATCTTATCTCTTATCACCACCACTACTTACACTTCTTATTATATTAGGGTACACCAACCGAACATTTTTTTTGTCGAAAAGCTTTTATAAATTTTTAATTTGAATTTTTAATTTTTGGATTTGTTAATTCTCTTTGCTTTGCCTAGTTATAAAACCAGTTTTATTATTTAATTAGCATAAGTTTTACAGATCTCCTTATACTTTGAATATTTTCCTTACCTTTAAGTTTTTTTTACATTTTTTTGCACTCGGGCCTACACGTGTACAGGCATATGCATCACCATTAGGGTGTATGCTGCCACTCTCAAAATTAAATCCTAGTTGTGGATCTTTTCGGGCTGTCGTAGCCCATCCACACAATTTACATCACATTTTCAATCCTTTTTTTTTAGGATTGAAAAATTTCCTTTTTTGATTTTTCCTTACATCTACACCGCACTTACACTTATTGCTTTACGCGCCGCGATCCTGTTTAGTTCCGTTAATTTTCAATTTTTATATTTAATTTAAATCATATTTAATTTTTACTTTTTGCTAAACACATACATTTTTTTACATATGCATGAAGGAATGCACATGCACCGAACCGCCGCGTTAAACTAACATCAAAAGACATTAGCTCCTAATAATTAGCCTTGACCACGGTCAAGCGGCCAAAGCCCGTAACAGTATCAGGGATAACTCATTGATCTACATACATATGTTGTTTGTTTCCTTCTTTACTTCCAGCTTGGGTGTTGTTTTTGGTACCAAAAATCATACGGATAAGCGAGGTAAGTTTTTTGAAGAAAACATAGAAGAAACCATATGCACATACCTTTATTTATGTAGAGTGGTTCTCTGTGTAAGGGCACATATTCCTATACAGATATTTCTGCTGACATATTTTTGAGAGTGAAAGCACACACGTACGTGCATTTTTATATATGATTATACGTGTACTTATGCATAAATGATTAGATAGACATTAGGCCGTTGTTGAATTTTTAATATTTCTTGGTAATAATAATTATTAATACTCCTTTGTAAATTTTCCTTTCAAACAAAAATTAAAAGTTTGAAATTTGGACTAGGGGAGAAGTAATGAAACAGGAGTCATAATGTTTGATTAGCTGTAAGGAGTCATTTGTAAGTTATTTTAATAAATATTGTTTATTAATTTGAAGTTGGAATTCCTTGGAATCAGCGTCTTTATATTGTGTTGTATGGGTTGAGGAGTGTTATTTTTCATACATAGGTAATTTCAGCAACAACATGTCTGGCTAAATGCAAACCTTTGTTGGTGTAGGTGTTGCCCTTGCGGCAACTGATGGTAAGTTGGGGCAGTTGAGGGGAAAGATGGAAGGTACGTAGGTACCCAAAGACGGACATTATTCAGGTTTAAGGGGACTCTACTCGGAAAGCGGAGCCATAGTAGAGTCCAAAGGCTGTTCACACCTCGTGAACAGGAGGGGTGGGAAGGCTCCATCTGACTCGGACAGGCTTTCTCCCGCTTTCCTATATTTATTTTCTTTAGTTTGTTTAGATACTTTCCCTCAGGCATGAACTCAATTTTGCTATGTAACTGTTGGGGAACGAGAAGTGGCAAGTACCGCGCCTCAAAGCCGACGAGCCTCAGCCGGGCTACTACCATGCCACTCCGCCACTCCTCCTCTCCCGCACCAGACAGTTACGTAACACAGTTTCCAGTACGCCTTGCTTTTGCAAGCACAAGGACAATCGCTTACTATTGCATGCTTAAATTTAGAGTCTGTGCTTTCCCCACGACCAGCTATATGTTGCTTGCTCTAGAGTTGGAAAACCAAAAAATTTGCTTAGCTTTGCACCGAACGAAAAAACCAAAAATATTATGTACCCAGTTGCATTACAATAAGATACAATAATAAAATGTTTTAAACGAAAATTTCACCAAATATGCGTACAAAATTCAATTCAATTTACAGAACAATAAATTAAATTATCAGAAAACAAAACAGAAAAATAACGCAACATTCATTCTATCTCGGGCGTTACAACGTACGCCTGGTAAAGCTAGTTGAATATATTTTGATACCATTTCGATGCTTCACTACTGTAAAATTTTATTAGAGAGTTATACCGTTTTTCCATAAATGAAACTAATATCTTTGTTAAATATCACTATTATTTTCTAAGATTAATATGGTGTGTGTATGCAATCGTGCTCTTTTTATTTAGTTGATTTAGGGAAAAACGGTGTAACTCAATTTATACCATATTCCACACATCCCCTCAATTCTTCTTTTTTTCAAACAAAAGAATATGCTGGCTCAAGGCGAATTCAGTATAGATTCGCCTTGTAATTGCTCCATTTCTCAAGCACCCGACATGTTCCTTACCACAAGCACACACATACATACATATCTTCCGCAGCCAACGACAGTCAAAATCTCAAGGATTTTGACCGATCAAGTTTTAGCAGGAAACGATAAAGAAAATACTTGTGTTAATATTCAAATATTTAATGTTCGTGAGTATTATAACGTACAAGGTAGTCTTAATCCTATATTAATATGTATATGTATATTTAATTTCAAGTTCCCTCTAAACTCTCAGGAACAAGACGGCGGCTGGATGCGTGTGAACTCGTTCGGTAGGAAATCCAAGTGCTCGAATTAACATTAAAATTTGTTAACGCCGGTTGCTGTCGAACGGTTTATTTATCCGTGCGATGTTTAAACATGGATAACTAGCACCGTCCGACCACCTCTTTTAACAATTTAAATATAGAAAAATACGCATAGGAAAGTACGTGGGATACCTCACAAGTTTGAGGTTTTGGGCAGTTGGCCTAAACATGCCGGCCCCCGTTGCGTGACGCAACATTGAAAACATAATCGCGTAGTTGAGCCGTCGTGTTGCACCAGGGTTAACTTATAACTATTTACAGCTTCCCCGTCTTCATTATGGGCTTACTCTAGACGAAAAGAAAAAAAAGAAAAAACTGTAAAAAAATAGACGTGGTTTTAAATTTCAGGGGCACTTTATATTAATTTATAGAACTCAGAAAATATAGATTCATTTGATGCCAAAATAAATGGTGCTCTTAAGCTAAAAATAAAGTTGTTAAACAAAGAGAAAGGAGAGTCTAACAAGGGACCGACATAACCCAACCAAAAACTGTATCTTGGACCAACAGTGGGCCTTATGTGCCAACCGGAATTGCGCCCAATAGAATTTTGGAGTAGATTTCTGCCCGAGTACAAGGCGGACTGGAGCTGCGATATTAAAGCGTGGCTCGGCCAGCTTCAAGTTGGCATATTTTCCCACGATCGTGTCATCTAATGAAGTTAGCGGTGTGCGTCGATGCAAATTGCGGGCACATACTGCGTGCATGGTAATAGTCACAGACTGACCATGTTTCCCACGCAACTTAAGAAAGCAACCGAGCTGGCGGTTAATGTATGTTACACCAAACTGCAAATCTCGGGCGAGATATTCGTCGATTACGGTGGTGGCCGCACAGGGATCAATCAAAGTTCGCACCAGATGTAGTCGCCCTTGTGCCTCCATTTTAACAACGGCGGTTGGTGCTACTGCTCTAAGACACTGTACGGGTTGTGTCGGTGCTCTAATTGGGGCTATTCTTCCGGAGCGGAAGTTTGATATAGGCGTGAGGTGGAATGCTGACGATTTCACTCTCTTTTTATTGCGCGGTTGGATAAAATATATAAAAAAAATATATAAATGTAAGGCACGATAACATCCGAAGAGATATAAGGCCGAGCTTCTCTTCCAATTTGCGTCGTGCTCCTCTTGATTTTTCCCTACAAATTGGCCGGACGGGACCTACATGTTTTATGCCGACTCCGAACGGCATCTGCAAGGCAGATGAATTTTCACTGAGAGCTTTTCATGGCAGAAATACACCCGGAGCGCTTGCCAAACACTGCCGAGGGGCGACCCCGCTTAGCAAAATTTTCTTCTAATTGAAAAACCTTATTTCTAAAATTTTGATGTTGCTTTGCCCGGGGTGCTAACCCAGGGCATACGGTGTGATAGGCGGAGCATGCTAACATCACACCACGGTAGCATACGGCTTCCCAAATTTGGTGAAAAATGGAAAAAAATATGTGTTTCTTATTTTTTCTTTAATACTTTTTTGTTTAGTAAGGGTTAATGCAATGGAATTGGTAGCGAATGAATGTTCCTTTTACGTAACGCTACCTTTGCCATTGTGCTATCCCTCGTTTCTATTCTTCAAATTTTGCGTGAAAATGTATAAAAAAAAATGTTTATCGGGTGGTTGTCTGGCTTTAGATGGCATTGGGTTACGGTATAAAATACAAAAATGTGAGAAAAATAAGAAAAAACAAAATTTTCAAAAAACGTTTCAACAAAATTTTTTGTTTGTTGGGTGTTTATTTCTTTTTCTTTAAGCGTCCCATTTTCCAAAACAAGTTTCAAAACAATCAGCCCTCGCAATTATTGAAATATGTTGAGAATTTAGACATAAACAAAAAAATAATAAAAAAAAAAAATTCCAGTGACAAAAAAAAAAAAATTAGTGAACTGTGACTCAGCCTAATCTTCATGTCTGTTTGTACAAATTGAGGCGTCAGTGCCTACCCAGCAGTAAAGACGGAGCACGAAAAAGCTTTTAAACGTGAACGCACGTGTTGAAAGGTGGTTTTTGTATGAAACAAAAACAAAAATATGAATATGCATGAAAATCACGCCACCATTTGTACAACTATACATATGTACATTAGGCCGGTTCAAAAAAATTTTTTTTTTCGATTTGAAGTTAAGAAAAGTGCTGAAAAAAGTGCTTATACCGTTTTTAATATGAATTTGCAGTCCGGGTCCTTTATAAGGCTGGGTCGACAAAAAAATAAAAAAAAATTTCTATGAGTTTTTTGAAGAATTTTTATATTTTATTTTCTTGGTTTTGATTCTGATATTATTGTTTCTGAGAAGTGGTTGGATTCGTGTCTTCAGTTTCCGAAGCAAATGGTGGTAATAATACTACTTTGACGAGTGGTCTGGTCACTTGGCCCCTTTTCGTGCGAAGGTGTACGACCCGAACGTGGTTGTCGGAACTAGGATGAACGTTCACCACTCGTCCCAATCTCCACTCGTTGGGTGGTAAATTTTCCTCTTTAATAACCACCATATCTCCTACCTTGATATTTGTTTTAGGATGTTCCCACTTTATCCTCTTTTGTAGTTCCGTTAGATATTCTGTTTTCCATCTTTGGCAAAAGTTCTGATGCAAGGCCTTGAGTTTTTGCCTTCGATTCACGATTGATGTTGGGTTTTCGTTAACTTCTAGCTCTGGTGGAGCCAATAATTGTCCACCGACTAAAAAATGGCCTGGAGTCAGGGGTTCTATATCCAAAGGTTCATTTGAGACTGGGCTGAGAGGACGAGAGTTAAGGCAAGATTCGATGCGACAAAGCAGCGTGTTGAACTCTTCGAAAGTAAATTTCGAACTCAATGCGATCTTTTTAAAATGGTTTTTAAAACGTTTCACAACGGCTTCCCACAGGCCGCCCATATGCGGAGCACTTGCTGGTATGAAATGCCAAGATTATTCCTGATGTGCAAATTTTGAAAGAGTTTGTACTCGGGAATCGGCGATAAATGCTTTAAATTCTGCTTTTAATGCGCGTGCGCACATAATAGCAGTTTGGAAACAAATAAAACTAATTAAGTTTACGCTTTGCTCTTTTCATAAAAAATATAAAGCTAATATAGTAAGAAATTTCTATAGAAATGTCAGCTGAAAG